>NC_135979.1:4382090-4682090 GCF_053455715.1 Rhinoraja longicauda | reverse complement strand
TATACATGAATTGAGAGTCAACCTTCAGATTTCATGTTAGGACATAGAACATCTTTCTGTCATGTGGTAGACTGGCTCCCGTTCTCCCTTCTCGCTCTCCCCAATCTTTGCACATCCCCAATCATGGGTCTTTCCACTCGTCATTTTAGTTTCATGTTTCATGTATCTTGTTGTGTTTTATGACTGTTGGCAGAACAATTTCCCTCCTGGGATGAATAAAGTTCTATCGTATTGTATCGTATCATATCGTACAACACCGCACAGGAACAGGCCCTTCGGCCCACAATGTTCCTGCCTATCTAATAACATGCCCCGCACTTGCAACTTTGCCTCTCTCACCTTAACTTTGCAATAAAAACCTTTTTTCCCTGCGTGGAAATGTCAAAGTGTAACGAGCATAGCCTTAACGATATGATACAATAAAACTTTATTCATCCCAGTTCAATTTCCCTCCTGGCATAAATAAAGTGCTATCGTATATTCTCATTAAGGCTATGCTCTCTAGACTTTGACATTTCCACACCTGGGAGAAAAGGTTTTTATTGCAACGCGAGTTTCTCAATATAGAACGATACCGCCCAGGAACAGGCCCTTCGGCCCACCGTGTCTGTGCCTATGTAAAATGCTACTCTCGTATCTGCCTCCACTGCCATTCCTGGCAGCGCATTCCAGGCACCCACCAGTCTCTGCGTAAAGAAACATGCCCTGCATACACACACCTTTGCCCCCCTCACCTTCAGGCACTCTAGCCTTTGACCCTTCCACCCTGGGCGAAAATGTTATTATTGCACTTTGAGTTTCTCAACACTAATACCTGAAGGGTGAGTCTTCCCCAATGAGCAGGGAACTAGCTAATATGTAACTCTGAGCCTGGAGCTAATATGTTACACTGGAGATTATTCCCATTCTTTTGCTATTCATGTGATCACCAGATTAAATCAGATGTGGAATGTCTTTTTATCCAATATCTTCCAAATATGTCAACAGTGACACACTGCAGAGTAAAAACATTCTTTCTGCTGCGGTAATAATTGACAGGCATGGACATAATGGGCCGAGTGGCCAGTTTCTGTGCTGTGTTATGCCTCTATATTCACATGACATCAAGTACAGGGAGATCAACAAACAGCTTGGAGATTAAGGACAGATAAACTGATGAATAAGGGGGCAGAGGGCAAGGGTAATTGGACACCTATACAATCTAATAATGGACCACACAGGCACCAGATGATAATGAACAGCCAGCATTGCTGAAATGTTTTACAGATCCTCGTCCATTAACTGATGAGCTTCCTGTTTTGGCAAAATGAGGCTCATCTAAGGTAATGATTTTTATAAATAACCAACCCAGTCATCTTATGGGAGATAGACACAAAATGCTGGAGTAACTCAGCGGGACAGGCAGCATCTCTGGAGAGAAGGAATAGGTGACGTTTGGGTCAAGACGCTTTTTCGAAAGAAAGGTCTTGACCCATGCCTTCTCTCCAGAGATGTTGCTTGTCCCGCTGAGTTACTTCAGCATTTTGTGCCTATCTTGAGTAAACCAGCATCTGCAGTTCCTTCCCACACATATGATGGGGGATCTGAGAGAGAGAAAAGACAGTAACTATATGGCTGTCGACTGAAAATCAAAAATCTGACTTCGGGTGCTGTCCATACGGAGTTTGCACGTTCTCGCTGTGCCTGCGTAGGTTTTCTCCGGGATCTCCGGTTTCCTCCCACATTCCAAAGACATGTGGGTTAATTGGCTTCTGTAAATTGTCCCTGGTGTGTAGGATAGAACTACTGTGAACGGGTAATCGCTGGGCGGTGCGGACTCGGTGGCACTTGTGGGACTTGTTTCCACACTGAAACTCAATCTAAACTAAACTAAACTAAACTAAAATGTGTCAGTATGGTGGTGAAATCTCACAGAAGGTGGGAACAATCGGAAAGGATAGTGGCGAGGAACCGGAAAAGAGGAGTTAAGAGCGGACTAAATGTGTGGGAAGGAACTGCAGATGCTGCTTTACACTGGAGATAGACACAAAATGCTGGAGTAACTCGGCGGGACAGGCAGCATCTCTGGAGGGAAGGAATGTGTGGGAAATTTAGGGTGCGGTAGAGGGTTCTGTCGTTTATTGTAAGCGGGAAGCCACTGTCATGAAGAAAGGAAGGCATTTCAATAGGCACCTGTATGAACAAATGTAACAGAGACAAAGGAACTGAGTGAAAGCATGGACACCTTACATGAAGCAGGCTGGGAGGGGTAGAGTCAAGAGAGTTATGAGATTCTGTGGTCTTGTGATGGAGTGCCCACCTTCGGAACATTGCACTTTGGAACTAGCTGTGTGAACGCGTTCATGTTGAGCCCGGCCCCATACGCCACTGGGACCATCTCGTAGATAAAATATATTTTTGACACATTTCTCCCTCGTTGAAACATGTCTGTTCTTGCAGTTCTGGCTAATGTATTATGTAGGTTACACTCCACGGCCTCCTAAAGAACAATTAACGCCAATTCTCCCAGAATTATTTCTTCATCGCTGTGATGAGTCAGAAGAGTTGGCTGGTGCCATTTGCTAAACAGAAAGGAGTTATTTGCTCAGGCTGAGAAATACAACATCGCATTTATTGGAAGTGTTCCAGTTTCAAATGGTCACGTGGTCGAATGGACGTAGGCAAGGGAAAGGAAACAGGTGAGATGACTGCACCCCATGTGTTTTCCAAGTCACCACCCTGTGTGACCTTTTCAGCAGCTGTATCAATTCAGAGTGAGAGAAACCCTTCTTCAGTCTGAAGAAGGGTCTCGACCCGAAACGTCGCCCATTCCTACTCTCCTGAGATGCTGCCTGACCTGCTGAGTTACTCCAGCATTTTGTGAATAAATACCTTCAATTCAGAGTGAAATACCTTTCAATGAACTAAAGTGGAACTTGCTTCATGGATGGTACTTTGCAAGGTCATTATCATAGAAACATAGAAAATAAGTGGAGGAGGCCATTTGGCCCTTCGAGGCACCCCCGCCATTCATTGTGATCATGGCTGATCATCCACAATCAATAACCCGTGCCTGCCTTCTCCCCATATCCCTTGATTCCGCTAACCCCTAGAGCTCTATCTAACTCAGGGGCAGTTGAGGGGGAGTGAAAGATAAAGAGAGGGGAAAGAGGAGAGGACACCTCAAAGAATGCCTCTAATTGTTTCGTGAAGCTTGAGATAAAAACTGTTTCCCGAACAATTCCCCCACCTCCCCACTCTGCACCCCTTCTTGTGTGAACTATTTGCTCTTATTTTATTTGTTATGGAAAACGAATTGAGTTTTATTTTAAGTCTTGAAGAATTAAGATAACCGAATACATAGGTCAGTTAACAACGAGACAGATGTGGATTTTATTTGTTGACAGTTCCACACAAAACTGTTAGACTCTTAATCTATCTTGAAGAGGGGCCATGAGGAAGTGGGTGCAAAGGAAGGTTGTGAAGGGGTGAATGTGAAAAGGGAGGCTAGGAAAAAAGACGGAGGGGTGAAGAGGGGGCATAGAGAAGGGAGTAGAGAGAGGGATGAAGAAAAAGATGAAGTGAGAGAGGGGAATGGGAGGTCGGTGATGATTCATACTTTAATACACCATAGAAACTTATAGAGACGTATAAAATTATAAAAGGACTGGTCAAGCTAGATGCAGGAAAATGGTCCCAATGTTGGGGGAGTCCAGAACCAGGGAACACAGTCTAAGAATAAAGGGGAGGCCATTTAAAACTGAAGTCAGGAAAAACTTTTTCACCCAGAGAGTTGTGAATCTGTGGAATTCTCTGCCACAGAGGGCAGTGGAGGCCAATTCACTGGATGAATTTAAAAGAGAGTTAGAAAGAGCTCTAGCTAGTGGAATCAAGGGATATGGGGAGAAGGCAGGCAAGGGTTACTGATTGTGGATGATCAGCCATAATCACAATGAGGTCAGTACATTGGCTATATTTAAGAGGGAGTTAGATGTGGCCCTTGTGGCTAAAGGGATCAGGGGGTATGGAGAGAAGGCAGGTACGGGATACTGAGTTGGATGATCAGCCATGATCATATTGAATGGCGGTGCAGGCTCGAAGGGCCGAATGGCCTCCTCCTGCACCTATTTTCTATGTTTCTGTTCCTATAGTCAGGGTATCTATGGAAAATATGATTTTTTCTCCCCCAAAATCTTGAGAAACAATTGATACTTTCAAAAGCTTTACACAATCAATCAGAATTTGTTTTTGTTGTTAACTTTAGTTAAATTACATAATTTTAATCCCCTAATTATTATAATATTCCTGGAATAATTCTACATTTAAGTTAGATTTTATTTCATTTACAACGATTTGCAATAAAACCCGATTACATGGAAATAATTGCAAACATCATGATTGCCAGCACAGTGACCAGAGTGGTTCACTGAGATCATAACCTGGGCTCGTTCTACATCTCCAGCCTGTGATGTTAAGGATGAAAGACCAGAGGGTAAGCTTAGATAGACACAAAGAAGCTGGAGTAACTCAGCGGGACAGGCAGCATCTCTGGAGAGATGGAATGGGTGACGTTTCAGGTCGAGACCCTTTGGGTATCGACCCGAAGCGTCATCCATTCCTTCTCTCCAGAGATGCTGTCTGTCCCGCTGAGTTACTCCAGCTTTTTGTGTCTATCTTCGGTTTAAACCAGCACCTACAGTTCCTTCCTAAACAGAGAGGAAGTTTGGTTAGTGAGCTGGGTCAACTAAACCTCAGGCAACAAAGAATAGATGCATGTAGATATCTCATGACGCAGTGTGAGTAAAGGTGGGGTTGATTACTTACACACTGTGCCGTGCAAGGAAGCCTGAACATTGTTTGGCCAAAGTCAATGATAAGGGCTCAGCTGCCACGACAATCATGTGCGGCTGCAAAAAGAACCCAATGACATTCTATTGGAACAGGAAATTTTAAAAATTCCTTTCGAACAAACCAAATGCCACGTATTATTTCTGGAGAAAGAAGAGTTTGAAATTATATGGCACCCTTTAGAAACATAGAAACATAGAAAATAGGTGCAGGAAGAGGCCATTTGGCTCTTCGTGCCAGCACCGCCATTCATTGTGATCATGGCTGATCATCCACAATCAGCAACCCGTGCCTGCCTTCTCCCCATTTCCCTTGATTCCACTAGCTTCCAGTGCTCTATCTAACTCTATTTTAAATTCATCCAGTGAATTGGCCTCCACTGCCTTCTGTGGCAGAGAATTCCACAAATTCACAACTCTCTGGGTGAAAAAGTTTCTTCTCGCCTCAGTTTTAAATGGCCTCCCCTTTATTCTTAGACTGTGTGGCCCCTGGTTCTGGACTCCCCCAACATTGGGAACAATTTTTCTGCATCTATCTTGTCCAGTCCTTTTATAATTTTATACGATTCTATAAGATCCCCTCTCATCCTTGTAAACTCCAGAGAATACAAGCCCAGTCTTTCCAATCTTTCCTCATATGAGAGTCCTGCCATCCCGGGGATTAACCTCATGCACCTACACTGCACTGCCTCAATAGTATTCGTACAGACAATTGTCATGAGGCATTCACTCCTAGATGGCGCCCAAGCCAGGCGACTCTTTGTCACAGCTGGTCACAGAAGTGGATCTGCAATCATGCATTACAATCGCTCCACTCTTTTAAATCTCTACTCCCACAGCAGCGTTACTTCATGTTATTCCCTTTCCTCATGTATTTGCACAGTCGATGGCTCGATTTCATTCACATTTGGACTTTCGGCGGACTCGATAGCACGCAACAAAAGCTTTTCGCTGTCCTTCAGTACACGTGACAAGAAACTAAACTCAAACTCAACATTGTAGCATGAAGCCAATCAGATCAGATAGATAGTCTGAGTCGTGCAGAGATACAGTGGGGAAACTGGCCCTTCAGCCCATTGAACATAAACTACCCATTTATGACAAATCTTCATTATCCACATTTTTTTATCTTCCTGACATTCTCACTAACTCCCCCAAGATTCTACCACTTATTTATTTACCAGGGGCAATTTACAATGTCCAATAAACTTACCAATCCGCACCAAACCCGAAGAAGGGTCTCGACCCGAAACGTCACCTATTCCTTTTCTCCAGTGATACTGTCTGACCCGCTGAGTTACTCCAGCTTTTTGTGTCTATCAACTTGGGCCCACACAGGTTCCGACAGCCAATGAGGAGGAAACGAGTGAAGTTAAAGGGGAAGTTAGAAAGAAAGAACTGTAGATGATGGTTTATACCAAAGGCAGGCACAAATTGCTAGAGAAACCGGGCAGGTCAGGCAGCATCTCTGGAGAAAAAGGATGGGTGATGTTTCGGGTCTGGACTCTCCTTCACACTGCAGTTTGAAGTTGTCCTGATGTCTAGCTGAGCCAAAGGTGGAGGCGGTGGAGGAGGAGTTCAAGGACCAAGTGAAGGAGCCTCAGGCAATCCAGAGGTGGGGTGGAGGTGCAGAGGGACAGGGCTTCCATCGTGGAAATGAGCTATTAATGGATGCTGACTCTTTAGAACAAAATCTCTGTCTAGTGAAAGATCTTGCTGGGACACACGAAGGGCTGAGTTGTCCAGTCTCTCTTCCGTTTATTATGTTCTTACCGAAAGTGCACAATCAGAGACCTTATTTATAATATTTGTGACATCTTTCATCGCGCTCCTGATGAACGGTAAAAGTGAGTTTAAAGTCGAGGTGGGAGAGGAGAGAGAAGACTGCGTGCGTGCTGCGTTAAATTGCAGCCATACCTGCTGAAATGTGAGCTGCCAGTATGCAACGGTGACATTTCGACTGGCTGAGCAGCAACTTGGCCCGTTCCAACTCCCACACACGGTCAAACTCCCTGCAAGGGGATTATCCCAAGGTAGGCTCGATGGGCTACTGGAGTAACAAGGAGCTGCAGATGCTGATTTATACTGAAGAAAGACTACAAAATGCCAAGCCTCACTTCCATCCACTCTCCCAACTGAACCCCACTCCAACTTCATCCACAGTCCCTGCAATGGCTCAATGGTTCACTGGCACTTTGTTGTCTCAGCCTCCAAACACTACAATCTCCAAATAGGCTCCAAACTATATAGACTTGGGGGCATAGTTTTTGACTTTGCATTATTATTGCTTGATAAATATTTATGTCTCCCTCTGGCCTGACACTCAGTTTGAAGAAGGGTCTTGACAAAAAGGTCACCCATTCCTATCCAGACATGTTGCCTGACCCATTGAGTAACTCCAGTATTTTGTGTCTATCTTTTATATATATATATGTGTGTGTGTGTGTGTGTGTGTGTGTGTGTGTGTGTGTGCGTGCGCTCGTGTGGTTTGTATATATATATATATAGATCTTTCTCTGTGTGTGTGTGTGTGTGTATATATATATATATATATATATATATATATATATATATATATATATATATGTATATATAGATAAATGTGTGTGTGTATATATATATATATAGATATATATATATAGATATATATATATATATATATAGATTCACAAAAAAAGAGGCAAAGTGCTGGAGTAACTCAGCGGGTCAGGCAGCATCAGTGGGGAACATAGATAGTGATGGAGTAAGGTACTGAGTTACTCCAGCACTTTGCATATCCATGTTCTCCAGAGATGCTGCACGACTCATTGAGTTACTCCAGCATGTTATCTTTATTAGCATGGACTAGAAGGGTCAAATGGCCTGGCGCTATGCTGCATACTCCATGTAATTACAGAGCAGAGGCTAACAGCATGTGTAAGAAGGAACTGCAGATGCTGATTTAAATCGAAGATAGACACAGAAAGCTGGAGTAACTCAGCGGGTCAGGCAGCATCGCTGGAGAGAAGGAATGGGTGACGTTTCAGGTCGAGACCCTTCTTCAGACTTCATTCTGAAGAAGGGTCTCGACCCAAAAAGTCATGCAGAGGCTAACAGCATTATGGAAACCAGAGGTTCTGGCGATGTAACAAGACAGATGCAGACCATTCGGGGATTTAAACCATTATTTAGGGACTAATCAATATTTAATTGTAAATTAGTGTGTCCTGGACTACAGATCTACTGACCTGGTGTCAGGGTTTATGGGGGAAAGGCAGGAGAATGGGGTTAGGAGGAAGAGGTAGATCAGCCATGATTGAATGGCGGAGTAGACCTGATGGGCCGAATGGCCTAATTCTGCTCCTATCACTTATGACCTTTATGATCTTTTCGAATGGATGGATGAAGGTTTGCACATTTCTGAAAACGTTACTCTACATTCTGTCCAACTATCTGAAATAATGTAAAGGAATGTGCTTCAATGAATAATTCAGCTGTTCTCCATATGTTTTATATTCCAACAGGGTAATTTTAATATATAAAGGATTTTACGAATTGCCAATTTTTTATTTCGCACTTTTACTGCCAGAATTATGTGCCCAAAGCACAAGTGATAATTAGATAATTAGAAGTAATATACCTTGATTTATTTCCTCTGCTCGTGACTTTTCTCACATATCTGCATTCACGTCACTTCTACCAAGTCTAGCCTCTCAGATATCAAGACTGTGGCAGGAGGATTCTGAATATCAGTCATCAAGCATGCTTATGTTTCAGTGCCCGGCTAGTTTCTTAAATTTGTCAGTACAACAGGTCAAAGCTTTAAACTAAAGCTCCATCTACACTTCACGATCAAGGATAGTCCCAGGGTCACCAATCAGGTAGATAGTAGTTCAGCACTGTTCTCTGGTTGTGGTGGGATGATCCTGTTGCCTGATAACAGTTGGGAAGAAACTGTCCCTGAATCTGGGGGTGTGCGTTTTCCAACAGATCGGAACGTCTCTGATGGGTGACTGTGAAAACCTGTTACTGTTCAAAACCCAAAGACATTTATTCATCTCTTGCACGAGAAAGCATCCTCCAACCATTTAAGGGCATCTAAGGTTAAAGCATTTTTATCACCGCAAAGCTAGAACATCAACCTGGATATTTACCATCATAAAAAGTCTAACTGCACTCCATAGCGATCTGATGAGAAAGGATGTCAAACCTTGTCAGCTAGTAGAAACAAAGAACTGCAGACGCTGGTTACTGCACAAAAAGACACAAAGTGCTGGAGTAACTCAGCGGGTCAGGCAGCACCTCTGGAGAACATGAATAGGTGATGTTATGGGTCGAGGTCTTTCAGATTTCAGACTTCAGAGTCTGAAGAAGGGTCTTGACCTGAAACATCACCTTGTCAATAAGTACTGGGCCAGTATAAACACTTTCATGTGCCTCCATCCATGTTTGGAGAAATGGGCGGCGCTGTGACTCAGCGGTAGAGTTGCTGCCTCACAGCGCCAGAGACCCAGGTTCGATCTTGACTGCATGTGATGTTTGTACGGAGTTTGTACGTTTTCCCTGTGCTCGGGTAAGTTTTCCCCAGGTGCTCCGGTTTCCTCCCACATCCCAAAGACGAGCAGGTTTGTAGCTTAATTGACTTCTGAAAAATGTCCCTAGTGTGTAGTAGGATAGAACGTGTGTACGGGTGATTGCTGGTCGGCGTGGACTTGATGGGCCGAAGGGCCTTTAGACTTTAGAGATACAGCGTGGAAACTGCGCCATTGTAACATCCCATGCTGTATCTCTAAACTAGACTACACTAATTAAAAAGGATTTTGTTATTGATAATGTATACTTTGCTGGGCCTAGGTTCGGTTGAATGAACCCATGTCTTGAAACAAAAACTGTGGCAGTGATGATTGTGCAGAGCCAAGCATCACTCGGTGTGTGAAGCGTAACCTCTTGATTTCTCATCTACTTGGATTAATTAGTGAGCGTTCAACGTCGGGAGCTAGTTCCCCTCTGACATCAGTAGCAAGGCGATGGGGCGATTGATGTCACTGCCACGTATTTTGCTCTTCAATGATCAGTCCTGATCGCATATCCCCTGCCTGTGGAAGTTGGGTGAAGATAGGATTAAGCTTGGCTGGCACGGTGCACTGACATGTAATTCCACTCCCTCCTCACGTCACTTCTGCCATTCCACCTCTCATGGTAAGCAGTGGCTACTTAAACAAATACTAGTTTGACGTTTATAATGAGGCGATGAAGAAGTGTGCAGAAAGGTCGCAGCTTAGATTTAGAGTCCAGCTCACGTCGGGCACTTGAAGGGCAAAAGGTACACCGATTCAAATTTAACACCAAAATTAGACCATCGTCTGATTGTTTTATTAATTGTAGATAGAAGCTGCAGAGAAAGAAGAGGGAGAGAGAGAGGGGGAGAGAGGCTGAAATGGTTTTCAGTGTGATTGTTGAGAACTGCAAGATTAAATCTTCCACAATTTCAAATTTCAGAGCATCAGGATTAAAGCTCTGACCTGTACATTTCTTTGTATTGTTTTGAATGGATGGGAACTTCTGAGCTGTGATTTTCCAAGCTGCAGTTTTCATGAATGTTGATACCTCTTAGATAATTTGTCTGAAGAAGGGTCTCGACCCGAAACGTCACCCATTCCTTCTCTCCTGAGATGCTGCCTGACCTGCTGAGTTACTCCAGCATTTTGTGAATAAACACCTTTGATTTGTACCAGCATCTGCAGTTATTTTCTTATACTACCTCTTAGATAATTGATCGATTGAATTAATCGAAAGATATTGCATTGAAACGGGCCCTTCGGCCCACTGACTCACATGTTTTCATCCACTCCCTATGCACAAGAGGCAATTTACAGAAGTCAATTGAGATGTGGGAGGAAATCAGAGCACTTGCAGTCACAGGAAGAACACACAAACTCCACACAGACAGCACCGGAAGTCAGAATCGAACCTGGGTCTCTGGTGCTGTAAGACAGCAGCTCTACCCGCTGCGCCACTGTATCGCTCCAAATCAATGATAGACTCAGCTTTCGAATAAACTAAAAGTTCAATGCCTGTGCTGGCTAGTCAATACCTTATGTTCAGGATCTTGTACCTCTCCAGTACAGTCACTCCTGTGTAACCTCAAAATGGCAGACATCAGCAAAACAGAAGCCCCTGGGATCCCAGGGGATTTAAATGTAGCTCAATGGCAAAGAACAAAAAGTAATGGTGGGTGGGTGTCTTAACGATGTTTTACATGTCGAGGGTTAGGCAGCTTGCAGATGACCTAAAAATTCAAGCTAAAAGCCTGCATGGGACAAGGATGCATTAAGCGAGTGGCCGCATATATTCCCTTTCTCCTGACACCTTCTCTGCCACTTAAAATTGCTGTTTAACATATAACATATAACATATAACAACTACAGCATGGAAACAGGCCTGTCCGGCCCTACCAGTCCACGCCGACCATTCTCCCTGACCTAGTCTCATCTACCTGCACTCAGACCATAACCCTCCAATCCCCTCCTATCCATATACCTATCCAATTTACTCTTAAATAATAAAATCGAGCCAGCCTCCACCACTTCCACCAGAAGTCCATTCCATACAGCCACAACCCTCTGAGTAAAGAAGTTCCCCCTCATGTTACCCCTAAACCTTTGTCCCTCAATTCTGAAGCTATGTCCCCTTGTTGGAATCTTCCCCACTCTCAAAGGGAAAAGCCTACCCACGTCAACTCTGTCCGTCCCTCTCAAAATTTTAAAAACCTCTATCAAGTCCCCCCTCAACCTTCTACGCTCCAAAGAATAAAGACCCAACCTGTTCAACCTCTCTCTGTAGCCTAAGTGCTGAAACCCAGGCAACATTCTAGTAAATCTCCTCTGTACCCTCTCCATTTTGTCGACATCCTTCCTATAATTTGGCGACCAGAACTGCACACCATACTCCAGATTTGGCCTCACCAATGCCCTGTACAATTTCAACATTACATCCCAACTTCTATACTTGATGCTCTGATTTATAAAGGCAAGCATACCAAACGCCTTCTTCACCACCCTATCCACATGAGATTCCACCTTCAGGGAACAATGCACAGTTATTCCCAGATCCCTCTGTTCCACTGCATATCTTTTCCCCAGTTCTGATAAAGGGTTAATTCTGATTCTCTTTCCACAGAGTCTGCCTGACTTGCTGAGTGTTTCCAGCATTTCCTGCTTTTATTTCGGATTTCCAGCATCTGCAGATTTTTTGATTTTCAATTTATATATTTCCTCGACCACACTGTCCTATACGTACAGGTATATAGGTTAATTGGCTTGGTAAATGTAAAAATTGTCCCTAGTGGGTATAGGATAGTGTTAATGTGGAAAAATGACAAAGAACATTGCTGAAATGTCGCAAGCACGTGCCTGACCGACCTCAGACATAACTTCACTATAACTTGGCCGGCACGGTGGTGCAGCGGTAGAGTTGCTGCCTTACAGCGAATGCAGCGCCAGAGGCCAGGGTTCGATTCCCACTACGGGTGCTGTCTGTACGGAGTTTGTACATTCTCCCTGTGACCTGCGTGGGCTTTCTCTGAGATCTTCAGTTTCCTCCCACACTCCAAAGACGTGCAGGTTTGTAGATTAATTGGCTTGGTAAATGTAAAAATTGTCCCTAGTGGGTATAGGATAGTGTTAATGTGTGGGGATCGCTGGTCGGCGTGGACCCAGTGGGCCAAAAGGGCCTGTTTCCGCGCTGTATCTCTAAACTCTCTGCAGAGTTGTTTCTTTTTGAACTCATAAAAAATCTGAAGGGAATCTTTAGGATTTATGTAAAACACACAAAGCTGGAGTAACTCAGAGGGCCAGACAGTAAAATGGAGTCACAAGAAATAGCAGATACTGGGAACTTGAGTAAAACACAATGTGCTCCAGCAGTTAATCGCACAGCAGCTAATTTGTGTGCAGTTTGCTCCAGCACATTGTGTTTTATTCAAGATTCCAGCATCTGCAGTCTTTGTGCCTTCAGGATTTATACGTTGCTTTGGAGATTTGAAAGATATAATTAGAACATTTTAAACCCTGGATGTTTCCATTACCAAGACACAGCGGGGTTTATAAAGAATCGTTCTTAACCCAAGGATGTTTCAGAGCTTGTAGAGTCAAGAGAACATTTATTTTATCATGTTGCCATTATTGTAGTAAATGCGACAGTTAATTTGTGTGCAGTTTGCCAGCATAAGCAGCAATCTTACGAAGAATAAATTGTCCACTTTAGTGATTTAGACGTTCATAAGACACCAAGGATAATTGCTTTGACTTTCTCCAAAATGACACCATAGAATCTTTTATGTTGACGAGAAAGGATTAGGGAAAGCTTGAAAGTGAGATACCCACAGATTCAGGAACAGCTTCTTCCCCTTTGTTCGTCAGAGAGTCATACAATACGGAAGCAGGCCCTTCGGCCCAACTTGCCAATGCCGACCAAGATGCCCCATCCACACTAGTCCCATCTGCCTGCATTTGGGCCATATTCCTCCAAACCTTTCCTATCCATGTACCTGACCAGATATCTTTTAAATGTTGTCAAGCTTCTGAATAGTCCTTCCATAAGCTCGGGGACTGTCTGATTTTCCTCTACCCCATTGCGGACATTAAACTTTGTCTCTGGAACTGGTGCACTTTAATGCTGAGAACTATGTCCTGCACTCTGTAACTTTCCGTTCGCTCCACCTATTGTACTTGAGAGTTTGGTTTGATTGTATGTACAGTATTACATGATTGGACTGGATAGCAAGGATGATTGATGATGATTTAGTTTATTTGTCATTCCACTCCTTGCAGATCATGCAACGAATGGGACGAAACAGAATGCCTCCTGGGGCCACAGTTTAAGAATAAGGGGTAGGCCATTTAGAACGGAGATGAGGAAGAACTTTTTCAGTCAGAGAGTGGTGAAGGTGTGGAATTCTCTGCCTCAGAAGGCAGTGGAGGCCAGTTCGTTGGATGCTTTCAAGAGAGAGCTGGATAGAGCTCTTAAGGATAGCGGAGTGAGGGGGTATGGGGAGAAGGCAGGAACGGGGTACTGATTGAGAGTGATCAGCCATGATCGCATTGAATGGCGGTGCTGGCTCGAAGGGCTGAATGGCCTACTCCTGCACCTATTGTCTATTGTCTATTGTCTATTGCCATAGTGCAATACAAATATAGACAGGTGACGACAGTGCAGTACAATACGATACAGTCCAATACAATTAGACAGTGCAATACAATACAATACAATACATATAGACAGGGGATTAAAGCATGTAAAAGGTAAAGGTAAAAGGTAAAATGTAAATGGTAAAAGGAGAACCAAGCTTTTCACTGTACATTGCCGCACATGATAATAATAAACCTAACCTGAGATGAGACTAGGGTTGCCAACTGTCCCGTATTAGCCGGGACATCCCGTATTTTGGGGTAAATTAGTCTGTCCCGTACGGGAGCGCCCTTGTCCCGTATTAGTAGGGCTGCCAACTTCCTCACTCCCAAATAAGGGACAAAGGGTGACGTCACCCCCCCCCCCCCCCCCCCCCCCCGCGCCCCACGTGACCTCACCCAGCCAGCGGCCACGTGCTCCCGCTCCACCAATGGCGGCCGCCATGCTAATGTAACTATAATATTTACATTATAACATGGAAATGTGTGGTGTTGCCAGTTAATGTCAATGACCTGTAGGGGTTTGAAGAGTTTGACTAGAAAATGCTGAAAACTACAACAGAGTTCAAGAAATTAATTAAGGGGAACTTCCAACTGATATTTCCCCTGACATACTGTTGTGATTGAAGAAGCTGACTCACTTCTCAGGACCTTACGCCTATGACTAAGATGTATTCATGAGAGAGTTAGATATAGCTCTTAGGGCTAACGGAATCAAGGGATATGGGGAAAAATCATAAGGGTACTGCAATTGGATGATCAGCCATGATCATATTGAATGGCGGTGCTGGCTCGAAGGGCCAAATGGCCACCTCCTGCACAAACTTTCATATGTTCCTATGAGACATAGCAGCAGAATTAGGCCATTCAGCCCATCGAGTCTGCTCTATCATTCTATCATTCGATCATTCGTTTTAGTTTTAGTTTAGCCTTTAGAGTTACAGCGTGGAAACAGGCCCTTCGGCCTACAGAATCCATGCCGATCAATGATCACCTGTACACTAGTTCCATCCTACACACTAGGGGCATTTTACACGCCATTAGCACGGTAGCGCAGCGGTAGAGTTGCTGCTTTACAGCGAATGCAGCGCCGGAGACTCAGGTTCGATCCTGACTACGGGTGCTGCACTGTAAGGAGTTTGTACGTTCTCCCCGTGACCTGCGTGGGTTTTCTCCGAGATCTTCGGTTTCCTCCCACACTCCAAAGACGTACAGGTATGTAGGTTAATTGGCTGGGTAAATGTAAATGTAAAAATTGTCCCTAGTGGGTGTAGGATAGTGTTAATGTACGGGGATCACTGGGCGGCACGGACTTGGAGGGCCGAAAAGGCCTGTTTCCGGCTGTATATATATGATATGATATGATGATATGAAACCAGCATGTCTTTAGATTGTGGGAGGAAACCGGAGCACCCGGAGAAAGCCCACGCAGTCACAGGGAGAACGTGCAAAGTCCGTACAGACAGCACCCACAGTCAGGATCGAACGTGGGTCTCTGGCGCTGTAAGACAGCAACTCTATCGCTGCATCACAGTTTCACCTCAAGGCTGATCTGCCTTTCCCTCTCACCCCCATTCTCCTGCCTTCGGTAAGTTGGGCCCAAGGACCTGTTCCCACGCCGTGTGACCCTATAACTATAACTGGGATAATTCTGTAAACCAGCAGTGACTTGATGGCCAGAAATTGCCTCGTAGGGCAAAGAACATTCAACAGCACAGGAGAGTCTAGGAACAGACCATTCGGCCTACAATGTCTGTGCCGAACATGATGCTAAGTTAAAGTAATCGCGATGGCTTGCATGTTGAACTTGGCAGCATGTTTTGACACAGACATTGTAAGCCGAATGGCCTGTTTGGTGCTCTACTGGACTATTCAATGTTAAAAAAAAACCTCATGATTGCTTACCAAGCCAATGTAGAATTATGTTTGGCCAATTTCTAAAGTATTTTTGTAATGGCCCACCTTGGTATTCATGCCAAGCACAGGGCCCAGTCAATGCACCAAAAATGGTGAATACCAATGTCTTTCCAGTCATAAGATCATAAGTTCATAAGTGATAGGAGCAGAATTAGGCCATTCAGCCCATCAAGTCTACTCCGCCATTCAATCATGGCTGATCTATCTTTCCCTCCACTTATACCCTTCCTGTGTCCCGCCCCCCCTGACATCAGTCTGAAGAAGGATCTCGAAACGTCACCCATTCCTTCTCTCCTGAGATGCTGCCTGACCTGCTGAGTTACTCCAGCATTTTGTGAATAAATACCTTCGATTTGTATCAGCATCTGCAGTTATTTTCTTACACTATCTCTCCCTCCTAACTCCATTCTCCTGCCTTCTCCCCAATATGTCGTTCAAAAGGGTGGACAAAGCCTTAATACCAACCTTCACATTGGACATATGCTTGAGGGACGATGCTTTGGTCTTTTCCATGCTCTAAAATATTGTGATTCACAACAATCAAATTGAAGATAGAGAGAAGAATAACACGGTAGTTCGATCCTGACCTTTGTGTGGAGTTTGCACGTTCTCCCTGCGATCCCGTGGGTCCCCTCCAGGTGCTCTAGATTCCTCTCACATCCCAAAGACGTGCGGGTTTGTAGGATCATTGGTTTCTGTAAAATTGGGCTGAAATGGCCTGTTTCCATGCTGTATCTTTCGATTATTTCAATCAATCAATTATCTAAGAGATTTCAACATTCATGGAAACTGCAGCTTGGAAAATTACAGCTCACAAGTTCCAATTTTCTATCCATTTAAAACAATGGATAGAAATTTACAGGACAGAGCTTTATTTCACGGTGCTCTTCAACTTGAAATTGCGGAAATTTATTCTTGCAGTTCCCAATAATCGCCATGAAAATAGTTTCAAAGCCTCTTTCTTTCTCAGTTTGTGTTTAGTGGCAGTCAGGCAAGGAGAGTTAGTGTGAGGGAGAATGTTTGTCTAGGTCTGGCTCTGTGGGTTTTGCTGATCAGTGGCTGAGATTAAATAGACCACAAGAGGCCAATCTAAACTCCAATTGGGGTATGTTAATGTGCAAGCAGAAGCAATGCACCATGGATCACTCACCTTGCCTTTGGGAAGCTTAAGGTTTGATTTGGAATGGAGCCAGTGGAAGAGAATGTTTCGCGTACGGTGATGGTTGCCGTTTGCGTCAGCTGGTCTAAGCTGGGGATGGTAAAGTGGCCTTGAATTTCGGAAGATTAATCAATATTGGCCATACTTCCCTTCACACCCACATCACCGCCCAGCGGCGATTCAAAAATACAAAAATGTCACCCATTCCTTCTCTCCTGAGATGCTGCCTGACCTGCTGAGTTACTCCAGCATTTTGTGAATAATCACCGCCCAGCGGCCTCTGTTGTGACATGCGTGTACACTTGGACGGTCGCAAATTGACTCCCATCAGCTGACCACCACACAAAATGTTGGAGTGTCAAAGTTGGCGTGGACTCGGTCAGCCGAAGGGCCTGTTTCCATGCAGTAACCCTAAACAAAACTAAACTAAACTACACTAAACTAAAATAACCTTTAAAAAAAATTCAGGAGCATGAGTGGTAACAATGAATGTGAACTTCAGTGAAGAATGGAAATTGAATAAATGATATTTATCCAGGCAATTCAGGCAGCATTAATCTACTATGATAAGCAGGGGGATCAGGGGTGATTTTATAGAGGTGTATAAGATCATGAGAGAAATAGGTAGGTGACCCGAGTAGTGGTCTCGACCCGAAACGTCACCCATTCCTTCTCTCCTGAGATGCTGCCTGACCCGCTGAGTTACTCCAGCATTTTGTGATACCTTCGATTTGTACCAGCATCTGCAGTTATTTTCCTACAGTGGAATCAAGAACCTGAGGACATAGGTTTAGGTGAGGGGGGGGGAGGGGTGAAGATTTAATAGGTACCCTTTTTCATACAAAGGGTGGTAGTTATATGGAACAAGCTGCCGGAGGAGGTAGTCGTTGATGAGTACAGTAAGCAGGTAGGTTTAGAGGGATATGGGCCAAACGCAGGACTAGTGTAGATGGGGCATGTTGGCCGGAGTGGGCAAGTTGAGCCGAAGGGCCTGTTTCCATGCCGCGTGTCTCTCTAGGACTCTACATGATACACTACGATATAAAGTTTGATGACCCTTGCTGGATCGTTGGATTCACACCAGCTGCCATCGGTGACTTTTGCCTGGAGCGTTTGTGGTGGAGGTGGGTGGTTGTGAAGTAGAGACCTGGCCTGTCCTCTAGTCCCACCAGCGCCTGTCCACGTCTCACACATCAGCACGCATTCAGAATGCCTCACCTGAAACAGACACAAACATCCCTTTGGTTCATTTATTATCATTCAAGCCATCCAGAAAATTTATTCACAAAATGCTGGAGTAACTCAGCAGGTCAGGCAGCATCTCGGGAGAGAAGGAATGGGTGACGTTTCGGGTCGAGACCCTTCTTCAGACTGAGTTACTCCAGCATTTTGTGAATAAATACCTTCGATTTGTACCAACATCTGCAGTTATCTTCTCTTACATCCAGAAAATTTATTGTGACTCCATAAATCATTGCAATCACAGTGTTAAAGAATATCACATATCATATCAAGAATATTTGAAATTGTGTTTAATTTAAGAAATTACCATCCACTACCAGCACCCAATTTTGTTTATAGTCTAGCCTTGTCAGCAATAATGCCTAGAAATTGGATTTTGCTTGCTTCCGTATAATACTAACATTATACACTGGACATGTTCTGTGTTTAGCGCTAATATCTACTTACCCATCCTATTCGCTAAGAACGTCTATGCTTTGTATAGATTGAATTGATAGACACAGCACAGAAACAGACCCACCGGGTCCACACCAATGATCAATCACCCATTTATGTTATGTTCCATGTTATTCCCCTTTCATATCCACTCCCTACACACCAGCGGACAATTTTACAGAGGTCAATCAACCTACATACTCGCACGTCTTTAGCTCTGCTGTTCAGCTCACTGTACCACCCAAAATCTATACTGGGGGGAAAAAAAATCACTTTTGTGCCAAGGTTGTGTCGGGAAAAAGACCTGTAATAGACCTCTCGGCTCAGTTCTTTCCAATACCGATGACAGTCAGTATTGATTCTGTAAATAATAACTTGGCAAGAGAAATAGCTTACCCCTTTTCCCAGCAAATGAATAGCAAGCAATTTTTACCTCCTGGTATCTCCTCGGTGTCTTTCATACCTGGAGCCATGAACCACGATTGCAGAGCTAAGACCAGGGGAGAACTGACAACAGTGGAACCTACCCCTGTGGCTACAAAGCAAAGTCCACAGCCAGCAATACCTTTTGCTGAATGTTGAATATTATTTGAAGGGGAAGTCTGATTGTTCAACAATGTGGCCTTTCGGAGCCGAAGAGAGGATTTTGGATGTTTAGTCTGGTCAAAGAACCGGTCAATGACAAAATAATCAATGCTTTCTTGGCTCTCCATGTATTTCACCTTTGAATTTAACGTTCAGTGGGAACCTGTTACGTTTTGAGAGTAACTTTCTCTTTCATTGTACTTCTGTTGTTATTAGGTGCCATGGATGAGAGGGGGGACAAGGGGAATGTGAAGGGTTTAAGCAGCTTCAATTATGAACCTACCCCAACCTGACTGAAGTTGCTAGATTAGACACAAAGTGCTGGAGAAACGCAGCTGATCTGACAGCATCCCTGGAAAACATGGATGGGTGACGTTTCAGGTCCCTGGCTTTTCCTTGCACTAAATGTTATTCCCTTATCATGTGTCTATACACTGTAAATGGCTCGATTGTACTCAAGTCTTTTCTTTCCGCTGACTGGATAGGCACGCAACAAAAGCTTTTCACTGTACCTCAGTACACGTGACAACAAACTAAAGACTGGAGCGACTAGGCTTGTATACACTGGAATTTAGAAGGATGAGAGGGGATCTTATCGAAACGTATAAGAGTATTAAGGGGTTGGACGCGTTAGAGGCAGGAAACATGTTCCCAATGTTGGGGGAGTCCAGAACAAGGGGCCACAGTTTGAGAATAACGGGTAGGCCATTTAGAACGGAGATGAGGAAAAACTTTTTCAGTCAGAGAGTTGTGAATCTGTGGAATTCTCTGCCTCAGAAGGCAGTGGAGGCCAATTCTCTGAATGCATTCAAGAGAGAGCTAGATAGAGCTCTTAAGGATAGCGGAGTCAGGGGGTATGGGGAGAAGGCAGGAACGGGGTACTGATTGAGAATGAACAGCCATGATCATATTGAATGGCGGTGCTGGCTCGAAGGGCCGAATGGCCTACTCCTGCACCTATTGTCTATTGTCTATAAACTGAAACTGAAACATTGTGAGCCAGAGATGAAACTAGTGCTGTAACTGCAAATAGGGTAATATTTTGTTGGGTCCTTCGTGACAGTCAGTTTTCTCAGTGCAGTATCTACAGAGGTAGTGTGTGGGCAGAAAAAGTGGTGCGACTGCAATCTGATGTTCGTCTGGTTAATATTTATCCCTCAAACGTGAAGTTGCAATTCATTAAGCATGTCATTTCCCTCTCCGTACCTTCACACAAAACAACAGCAACTACACCAAAGGTGTTTCATTGCCAAGCAATAATGCCTGGGATATTATGCCATTGGGATGACAAGGGCACTATGTCAATGCAAGCTCTTTTTGTTATCTATTGTATAGGATGTATATGGCCTAATCCTATAGACCAAAGGAAACATACCCATTGAACCACCAAATATCTGCGTATCTCCCCTTCTACAGTCATAGAGTCAGAGAGTGATACAGTGTGGAAACAGGCCCTTGGCCCAACTTGCCCACACCGACCAACATGTCCTGGCTGCACTAGTCCCACCTGCCTGCGCTTGGTCCATATCCCTCCAAACCTGTCCTATCCATGTACCTGTCTAACTGTTTCTTAAACAATGGGATAGTCCCAGCTTCAACTACCTCTTCTGTTAACTTGTTCCATACACCCACCACCCTTTGTGTGAAAACGTTACCCATCAGATTTCTATTAAATCTTTTCCCTTTCACCTTAAAGCTATGTCCCCTGGTCCTCGATTCCCCTACTCTGGGCAAGAGACTCTGTGCATTTACACAATCTATTCCTCTCATGATTTTGTACACCTCTATAAGATCACCCCTCATCCTCCTGCGCTCCAGGGACTAGAGTCCCAGCCTGCCCCAACCTCTCCCTATAGTTCTACCTAATCACTTGTGTCGGAAGGAACTACAGATGCGGGTTTAAACCGAAGATAGTCAGTCACAAAAAGCTGGAGTAACTCAGCGGGTCAGGCAGCACTTCTGGAGAGAAGGAATGGGTGACGTTTCGGGTCGAGGCCCTTCTTCAGACTGAAAGTCAGGGGAAAGGGAAACGAGGGATATAGACGATGATGCAGAGAGATATAGAACAATGAATGGAAGATATTCCAAGATGGCTGCACTGCCATGCGGTTACGGTTCGCCGGCAGTCTGTTTGTCTTTTTCCTTTTTTTGTCTATGTGTTAGTGTTAGATGTGTGTAGTAGTCTATTTTTAGATGTGTATATGTGGGGGGTAGTGGGGGGGGGGAAACCTTTCTTTTTTAAAAATCTCTTCCTCGACGGAGATGCGACCCTTTTCCGAGTCGTGTCTCCGTGGCACTGCGACCTAACACAGTGGAGTGGGCGGCCTCCAGCTGGGATAGATCCTGAGGGCTCCAGTCGCAGGGCCAGGACTTACCATCTCGGAGCTGGCCGACTCTCGGAGGCTGCAGCTTTACCTCCGGAGGCTCGGCCCCGGGCCCTGTGGACTGCAACATCGGGAGCTCGCAGGTCCCTGGCTGGCGACCGGCTCCAGCCATGCTGGCTTCGACCACCCCGTCGGAGGGCTTGATCGACCCGCTTGCAGGACCGTGGCTCGGCCGCGGGACTTTCCATCGCCCAGCTCGGCCGCGGGACTTTTCATCGCACGGCGCGGCTCGGCCGCGGGACCTTCCATCTCCTTGCGGGGGCTGCACGAATCGGGAGCCTCGGTCGCCTCGGCAGAAGTCGAACTATCTGTCCGTGGGAGAAGCATGGGGGAAGAGAGAAGAAATTTCCTTGCCTTCCATCACAGTGAGGGGGTGTCTGGAGGAGTCACTGTGATGGATGTTTGTGTTAAAATTGTGTGTCTTGTGTCTTTTACTCTGTACTGATGTGACTGCGTGGCAAATGATTTTCTTTCAATTCATTTTGAATGACAATAAAGGTAATTCAGATTCAGATTCAGATATGCATAAAAACAACGGATAAAGGCCATTGTTAGCTGTTTCTGTTGGGTGAAAATGAGAAGCTGGTGCGACTTGGGTGGGGGAGGGATAGAGAGAGAGGGAATGCCGGGGTAGCTTGAAGTGAGAGAAATCAATATTCATACCACTGTGCCGTAACGAAACTAACATTTGTTGTAACATGGAAGCAAAGATTACGGAGATGCTTTGGTAGAGAATGTGATAAATTGTGTTTGAAGTGTTAGGACAGTGATGGAAAACTAAGGCTGACGAGAATTGGGAATCAATGACATGGGAAGGTAAGGCCGCAAGGGTGAATCAGATGTGGAATTTTAAATAACATTCCTTTTTATTCAAGCATTACACAGAATGGTTCACAGTGGTTTTAATGGGAATACGGAGAATATGATCGATAAAACGTAACCGCTTCTAATGTAGATCATGGCTATTTCATTCGAAATCTATACTTTTTGAAGCACCATTAAACTGAAATCAGACAAAGAGATACCACTAATGAAAAGAAAATGACATCAATTACTAATATTATCCAAAAAATGTCAGATAACATGTAAATGCATTTGTTAAAGACATTGAGAAGCCTTTCAGCAATTTGGTTTTCATTGGAAGTTTTTATTTAACAGTAACGAGACTACTGAATGTTGGGAGATTGAGAGGTGTCCGAACTGAAACAGACCAGGTTCTAATGGTAAAAAGACACAAAATTCTGGAGTATCTCATCGGCACGGTGGCGCAGCGGTAGAGTTGCTGCCTTACAGCAAATGCAGCGCCGGATACTCAGGTTCGATCCTGACTACGGGCGCCGTCTGTACGGAGTTTGTACGTTCTCCCCGTGACCTGCGTGGGTTTTCTCCGAGATCTTCGGTTTCCTCCCACACTCCAAAGACGTGCAGGTATGTAGGTTAATTGACTGAGTAAATGTAAAAATTGTCCCTAGTGTGTGTAGGATAGTGTTAATGTGCGGGGATCGCTGGGCGGCGCGGACTCGGTGGGCCGAAGGGCCTGTTTCCGCGCTGTATCTCTAAATCTAAAATCTAAAAATAATCTAAACTCAGCGGCTCAGGCAACATCTCTGGGGAACATGGTTAGATGATGTTTCAGGTCGAGACCCTTCTTCACCCTTCTGCAGTAGAAGAAGGGTCTCGACCCGAAACATCACCTATCCATGTTCTCCAGAGATGCTGCCCGACTCCCTGATTTACTTCAGCACTTTGTGTCTTTTTTTGTAAACAGGCATCTGCAGTTCCTTGTATCTCCAAGATCCTTATGATAATTGACTGGGTAGATACAGGATTGATACAGGTCGGGGTCTCCAGTAAGTAATGAAAGTTCCCAGCGCTTCGGGATCTCTGGAACGAACTTGAGGTCAGTGGATCTGAAAATTCCGCCCCACCCAGAGCTGTGTAGGAAGGGACTGCAGATGCTGGTTTACACCGAAGATAGACACAAAATGCTGGAGTAACTCAGCAGGTCAGGCAGCATCTCTGGGGAGAAGGAATGCGTGACGTTTGGGTCGAAGATCCTTCTTCAGACTCCAAGAGGGTGAAGGAGGGTCTCGACCTGAAACGTCACCCATTCCTTCTCTCCAGAGAGGCTGCCTGTCCCTCCCAGAGCTGAACGGGTCAGCAATGCTGCATTGGGTGTGCGGTCAGTGCTGCTGCATGGGTGTGCGGTCAATGCTGCTGCACGGGTATGCGGTCAGCATTGCTGCACGGGTGTGCGGTCTGTGTTGCTGCACTGGTGTGCGGTCAGCAGTACTGCACGGGTATGCAGCACTGCTGCATGGGTATGCGGTCAGCAGTACTGCATGGGTGTGCGGTCAGCACTGCTGCACGGGTGTGCGGTCAGCAGTACTGCATGGGTGTGCGGTCAGCAGTACTGCATGGGTGTGCGGTCAGCAGTACTGCATGGGTGTGCGGTCAGTGTTGCTGCACGGGTGTGCGGTCAGCATTGCTTTCTGTTGAGTCAATAGTTTCAAGTCTCCCTTCAGCAATGTGATCACAAAGGTTTAGAGAAACACTCCAACAGTGGTACTGAGAGAGCTCTGCTCTGGGTTTTAAAAAATCAAAATTATATTTACAACCCAAAATCGTGGTAACACACACACACCACCATAATACAAAATCCCCAAATTATCTAAGACAATAAATGTTCAAATAATTATAATACAATCCTTATTGAGGATAAGTTCTGCTCTATTGGAGATGTGCTGTAGTCAGATGAAGCACTCTGTGATGTTAAGTGGACATAAAAGTCTCTTCAGTTGATGCCAGTAAACCCAATCATCATTTCCTCATTGCTGTCAGTAGGGCTTGCTGTGCACACATTGGCTGCTACTTTACACCAGAGACAACACTGGGAGAAATATTTAATTGGATGTAAAGTGCTTTTTGAAACCGAGGTCCTGTGAATTCAAGAATGGTAAATTAGCAATTGGGAAATTTGAAGTCTTTCTTAAGAAGAAGGGTCCTGACCCAAAACATCATCTTTACATGATCTCCGTTGATGCTGCCTGACCTTCCAGCACTTTGTGTCCGTTTGTTAAGTGCTTGTCCTTGATATCATCATAACAAATAATGCAAACTGGCCACTCCCTCTTCTCCCCTCTCCCATCAGGCAAAAGATAAGGAAGTGTGAAAAGGCACACCTCCAGATTCAGGGACAGCTTCTTCCCAGCTGTTATCAGGCAACTGAACCATCCTATCACAACCAGAGAACCAGTCCTGAACCACTATCAACCTCGTTGGTGACCCTCGGACTATCCTTGATCGGACTTTGCTGGCTTTATCTTGCACTAAACGTTATTCCCTTATCATGTATCTATACACTGTAAATGGCTTGATTGTAATCATGTATTGTCTTTCCGCTGACTGGATAGCACGGAACAAAAGCTTTTCACTGTACCTCGGTGCACGTGACAATAAACTAAACTGTAGCTGTAACTAAACTGTAAACTTCCTTTCTGCAGAGAAGTATCTTGAGAATACATTCATGGAGAATTTGCCCCTGAAAAACTGTGCAGAATGTCGCCCAAGGAGGTTACTGAGCTAAGATGCAGCACAGTGATGTGAGCCACATTAAGACTAAGCCACAGTCTTCTTTAATCAACTCACTGGAGCATAGATGACTGGAATGAAGTCTTGGCATTTGAGTCATAATCTGGCAAGGTTGATCGCAGGTTCACAAAAAAGCTTAAAGATAAAAATACAGAGGGAATATACCCAGCAGTCCTGCAGGCTGTCTTTAGTTAATTAATTTGGACAGCTTTGCATCCTCAAGGACTTCATTGATTAACAAACCAGATCAGTTAAAAAAAAACAAAAGCTGATTTTAAGAGCATTATAATATTTATTTCTGGAAAATATCTCGCCAACTGGTGAAGTGGCCTTGGCTGTACAAGGTCATCATTTCTTTAAACGTATATCTGGCCACTTGGCCTTGTTATGGAAATTTTTAAAAAGCAAAAACTGGAAGCAGTTCTCTCATGGCAAAGAATTAAATGATGATCAAGGGATGGACTGTGCCGGAAATGAATCAACTAACTATTATTATAATGGATGCAATTTAAACTAATAATACATGTGACACGAGCTGCAATTACTGGCCACAATCAGACAAGAAGTGAGGTGATGAAATCCACTTTCCGGACTAAAGAGTAAAATCTTTGCTTGCCTGCCTGGTCCAAAAAAATCATTTATCTTACAGCTAAAGATACCCTTTAATCCAAGAGTCATTTTAGGAATATCTGTGTCTTGCTGTATGATAGGATTTTTCATGGGGTTACCTCATCTAATGTAAATTATGTAGAGAAATAGAACGGAAACAGGAACTTCATTTCAACATATGCCAATGGTTTTGTCCATTGACTTGTCTAAACCTGTTCTGAACAGAGAATTCCAAATTCATACACTTATTTGTATTAATAAGTACATAAAACCATTCCTTAAAAGGTCTAATTGGAAAATTTAGACTGTTCCCCTTGTTCCTAAACCTGCTCAATTAACAGAAGTAGTTTCTCTCTCTCTACTGCAATAGTTCCTTTAAAAATGTTTTACTTCTATTTTCCTACATTTCCATTTCCCCTGTTCTATAATAAACAATATCATGTTTACAGAAAAGGAAGCCATTATGGGAAAGACTGATTTCAACGATGATAATGGCTGAATAGTGTGCCTCCTCTGACCACGGCAACTCTAAATGTAATCCATTCTCCTAAATCCAGAGGCACCAAAGATCATAAGAGATTAGTGGGCAAAATTAGGGCACATGGTATTGGGGGTAGGGTACTGACATGGATAGAAAATTGGTTGACAGACAGAAAGCAAAGAGTGGGGATAAATGGGTCCCTTTTGGAATGGCAGGCAGTGACCAGTGGGGTACCGCAAGGTTCGGTGCTGGGACCCCAGCTATTTACGATATACATTAATGACTTAGACGAAGGGATTAAAAGTACCATTAGCAAATTTGCAGATGATACTAAGTTGGGGGGTAGTGTGAATTGTGAGGAAGATGCAATAAGGCTGCAGGGTGACTTGGACAGGTTGTGTGAGTGGGCGGATACATGGCAGATGCAGTTTAATGTAGATAAGTGTGAGGTTATTCACTTTGGAAGCAAGAATAGAAAGGCAGATTATTATCTGAATGGTGTCAAGTTAGGAGGAGGGGGAGTTCAACGAGATCTGGGTGTCCTAGTGCATCAGTCAATGAAAGGAAGCATGCAGGTACAGCAGGCAGTGAAGAAAGCCAATGGAATGTTGGCCTTCGTAACAAGAGGAGTTGAGTATAGGAGCAAAGAGGTCCTTCTACAGTTGTACCGGGCCCTGGTGAGACCGCACCTGGAGTACTGTGTGCAGTTTTGGTCTCCAAATTTGAGGAAGGATGTTCTTGCTATGGAGGGCGTGCAGCGTAGGTTCACTAGGTTAATTCCCGGAATGGCGGGACTGTCGTATGTTGAAAGGCTGGAGCGATTGGGCTTGTATACACTGGAATTTAGAAGGATGAGGGGGGATCTTATTGAAACATATAAGATAATTAGGGGATTGGACACATTAGAGGCAGATAACATGTTCCCAATGTTGGGGGAGTCCAGAACAAGGGGCCACAGTTTAAGAATAAGGGGTAGGCCATTTAGAACGGAGATGAGGAAGAACTTTTTCAGTCAGAGGGTGGTGAAGGTGTGGAATTCTCTGCCTCAGAAGGCAGTGGAGGCCAGTTCGTTGGATGCTTTCAAGAGAGAGCTGGATAGAGCTCTTAAGGATAGCGGAGTTAGGGGGTATGGGGAGAAGGCAGGAACGGGGTACTGATTGAGAGTGATCAGCCATGATCGCATTGAATGGCGGTGCTGGCTCGAAGGGCTGAATGGCCTACTCCTGCACCTATTGTCTATTGTCTATTGTCTATTGTCTATAGGAGCTGAATTAGGTCAATCGGCCCATCAAGTCTACTCCGCCATTTGATTATGGCTGATCTATCCCTCCCTCCTAACCCCGGAATGGCGGGATTGTCGCATGTTGAAAGACTGGAGCGACTAGGCTTGTATACACTGGAATTTAGAAGGATGAGAGGAGATCTTATCGAAACGTATAAGATTATTAAGGGGTTGGACACGTTAGAGGCAGGAAACATGTTCCCAATGTTGGGGGAGTCCAGAACCAGGGGCCACAGTTTAAGAATAAGGGGTAGGCCATCTAGAACTGAGATGAGGAAAAACTTTTTCAGTCAGAGAGTTGTGAATCTGTGGAATTCTCTGCCTCAGAAGGCAGTGGAGGCCAATTCTCTGAATGCATTCATGAGAGAGCTAGATAGAGCTCTTAAGGATAGCGGAGTCAGGGGGTATGGGGAGAAGGCAGGAACGGGGTATTGATTGAGAATGATCAGCCATGATCACATTAAATGGCGGTGCTGGCTTGAAGGGCCGAATGGCCTCCTCCTGCACCTATTGTCTATTGTCTACTGCAGATTACAGATGCTGGAATCTTGAACAAAACACAAAGTGCTGGAGTGACTCAGTGAGTCAGGTAGCATCCATAGAGGAAATGGATCCGTAGAGGAGATGGGACTCATCTTCAGATGGGACCATTCTTGAGTCCAAAGAAGGATCCTGACCCGAATCGTCCATACGGACGCTGCCTGGCCCGCTGAGTTACTCCAGCATTTTGTGTTTTGCTTTTGAAATCCAAACAAGTTTGTTCAAAATACATTTTCCAAGTTACTTTGGAGGACATCAGTAGCATAGTTCGGAACAGAGAATCAAAAGATGATCTATTATTTCCTGGTGCTTAAGGATGATGCAGTATTAGTGCTTAGAATAAGAGCTGAAAAGTCTGGAGAAGAGATTTAGCATTAAAGCTTAAGACTGCCAGGGGGATTAAGGATCTATTCATGGATATGAATAAAATATAAAACCTTTATCCAGCCCTTTTTGAGCATTTACATCAACTGTTGTCTTCAGGTTGAAGCAGTAAAAAGAATGGCATGGTGGCACAGTGGTAGAGTTGCTGCCTTACAGAGAACCGGGTTCGATCCTAACCACGGGTGCTGTCTGTACGAAGTTTGCACGTTTCTCCCCGTGACCTGCGTGGGTTTTCTCCGGGTGCTCTGGTTTCCTCCCACATATCAAAGACTCTGGAACCATCCTCCAGCACTTTGTGGGGGGGGTTTTGTAAACAAGTATCTGCAGTTCATTATGTCTCAAGATCAGATGGAAAGTTGGGCAGAATGTTTGCAGATGGAATTCAATCAGGACAGATGCGAGATGATGCACTTTGGGAAGTCAGGTAGGGGTGGAACATATACAATACGTGGAAAGGTGGTAAAAAATGTTGGTAGACAATAGACAATAGGTGCAGGAGGAGGCCATTCGGCCCTTCGAGCCAGCACCGCCATTCAATGTGATCATGGCTGATCATTCTCAATCAGTACCCCGTTCCTGCTTTCTCCCCATACCCCCTGACTCACCTATCCTTAACAGCTCTATCTAGCTCTCTCTTGAATGTATTCAGAGAATTGGCCTCCACTGCCCTCTGAGGCAGAGAATTCCACAGATTCACAACTCTCTGACTAAAAAAGTTTTTCCTCATCTCTGTTCTAAATGGCCTACCCCTTATTCTTAAATTGTGGCCCCTGGTTCTGGACTCCCCCAACATTGGGAACATGTTTCCTGCCTCTAACGTGTCCAACCCCTTAATAATTTTATACGTTTCGATAAGATCCCCTCTCATCCTTCTAAATTCCAGTGTATACAAACCTAGTCGCTCCAGTCTTTCAACATATGACAGTCCCGCCATTCCGAGAATTAACTTAGTAAACCTACGCCTACGATAAAAAGAAGGGCCTTGGGTTCAAGTTCATAGACCCCTGAACGTTTCCACAGACAGATCGGTGAAGAAGGCAGATGGATCGCCTTCATAACATGGGGCATAGAACATAGCATTTGGGATGAAGGTAGACACAAAATGCTGCAGTAACTCAACGGGACAAGCAGCATCTCTGGAGAACAGGTCGAGATGCTTCTTAAGACCACAGACATGTCTGAAGAAGGGTCACAACCTGAAACGTCACCTACTCCTTTTCTCCAGAGAAGCTGCTTGACACGCCGAGTTACTCCAGCATTCTGTGTCCATCTTCAGTGTAAACCAGCATCTGCAGTTCCTTCCAACACATAATTGGGATGCTACGTTGCAGCTTTACGAACCATTGTTTAGACTGCTCTCGGGGTTCTGCGTGAAGTTCTGATTGTGTGTTATGTTATCTCACGTCCGCATCCACTCCCCGCGCACTGTGGGCATTTTACAGAGGGTCAATTAACCTGCAAACCCGGAACACTCGGTGGAAACCCACGCGGTCACAGGGAGAACGTGCAAACTCCACACAGACAGCACCTGAGGTCAGGATCGAACCCGGGCCCCTGGCGCTGTGAGGCAGCAACTCTACCCGCTGCGCCAGGGTGCCACCTGTGGGAAGGATTTGGTCATGCTGGAGAGAGTGCTTACCTTTCTCAGAACAAAGGAGGCGGACGGGTAATGTGACAGAGGTGTCATCTTTTTCCTGTGCAAAAAAACTGAAGGGCACAGGTTTAAGGTGAGAGGAAGATGTTTTGAGGAGAAAGATGTTTTACACAGAGATTGGTTGATATCTGGAACTCACTGCCAGAGAAGGTGGTGAAATCAGATACAATTACTGATAATTTAAGAGACATTTCATCAAGGCTTAGTAAAATATGGAACTAAGGCAAGCACGCGGGATTAACGTAGATGGGTAAAATGATCAGCGTGGACGTGGTGGGCCGAAGGGCCAGTTTCTGAGCTGTAGAGTTCTACGACTCAATGAAATGGAAAAGCTAAAGATATAGAGTTTAGAATTTAGAGATACAGTGTGGAAAAAGGCTCTTCAGCACACTGAGTCCATGTCGACCGGCGATCACCCCTACACTAGTTCTATGCTATCCCATTCTACACACTAGGGGCAATTTACAGAAGCAAATTAACCTACAAACCTGCATGTGGATTGTGGAAGGAAACCGGGGCACCCAGAGGAAACCCACGCGGTCACAGAGAGAACGTACAAACACTGCACAGACAGCACCCGTTGTCGGGATCGAACCCGCATCTGTGGCGCTGTAAGGCAGCAACTCTACCGCTGCGCCACCGTGCCATAACGCTATATTTATATTATATAGCAAGAGTTCAGTGAATGCAGCAGAAAGTGGGAGAGAGGCTGTCACTGGCAAATGAATGATAGGAGATACCACAATCGACCTCTTTGGTGACCCTTGGACTATCTTTGATCGGACGTTGTTGGCTTTACCTCGCACTAAACATGTGTCCCGTATCGTGTATCTGTACACTGTAAATGGATGGATTGTAATCATGTACTTTTCTTTCTGCTGACTGGTTAGCACACAACAAAAGCTTTTCACTGTACCTCACTCGGTACACTTGACAATAAACTAAACTGAAACTGAATCCATTAATGACGACCAACCATACTGCCTCAAAAATGAAAGCACTTCCATTTCTGTCGTGCTTCATCCACATCCACAAGCCCGTTCATTGTGCTCGACAGAAAGAAAGCACTTTTGAAGGTCAGTCGCAGGTAGGGTTGCCAAGTGTCCCGTATTGGCCGGGACATCCCGTATTTTGGGCTAAATTGGTTTGTCCCGTACGGGACCGCCCTTGTCCCGCGTTAGTAGGGTCGCCAACTTCCTCACTCCCAAATACGGGACAAAGAGTGATGTCACCGCCCCGCGCCCCACGAGACCTCACCCAGCCAGCGGCCATGTGCTCCCGCTCCACCAATGGTGGCCAATTGCATAGCAACCCGCCTCCCAGCCCGGGCAGCCGCCATTGGTGTAGCGGGAGCACGTGGCCGCTGGCTGGGTGAGGTCATGTGGGGCGCGGGGCGGTGACGTCACCTTGTTCCGTATTTGGGAGTGAGGAATTTGGCAACCCTAGTCACAGTTGTGCACTTGGCCGCTGGCTGGGTGAGGTCATGGGTGTGGTCATGTGGGGCGCGGAGCGGTGACGTCACCTTGTCCCGTATTTGGGAGTGAAGAATTTGGCAACCCTAGTCACAGTTGTGCACTTGGCCGCTGGCTGGGTGAGGTCATGGGTGAGGTCATGTGGGGCGCGGAGCGGTGACGTCACCTTGTCCCGTATTTGGGAGTGAAGAATTTGGCAACCCTAGTCACAGTTGTGCACTTGGCAACATAGGGCAAGATCCCACAAACAGGCCCGCTAGATGTCTAGACAGTCTGATGTAGTGAGTTCTGATGAGTTTGTTGAGGAATAACTATCGGACAGAGTACCAGGAAGTAGTCCTCCACTCTTTGTCAGGCTAGTACTATGGGTATCCTTCATGTCTACTTGGGGTTAGAGACAGCCTGAGTTTAATATGAGATAAACACAGAACACGCTGGATACTCTGTTCAAAGGGAAGCACAGAGTTAACATTTCAGGTTGAGGATTCTTAATCGGAATTAAGTTTAGTGTCTCATTTAAGACAACAGCACTCAAGTCACCAGCGAGAAGTTTAAACCCACAGGCTTCTGACTCAGAGCTGAGAGTGCAGCCTTAATGAGCCAAAATAATCTGCTGATTCATACACCAACCTTGACAGCGTTTATAAAATGTTTTTTAGTTTAGTTTAGTTTAGTTTAGAGATACAGCGCGGGAACATCGAGTGCACACCGACCAGCGATCCCCACACATTAACACTACCCTACGCACACGAGCAACTATTTTACATTTACTCGTTGAGATTCTCCAGCACATGATAGCAGTTTTGTGAAACACAAAGTGAGCTGATGTTGAGCAATACTCTCCACTGAAAACTGGGAGCTCAGCACAAACCAGATTCAATACAGAATGTGTACATATAAGTACCCAATGTTCACACATAAACAGAGGAGGCTTATGTGACTTTCACAGAGGATATACATGTGTATATACATTTTGAGGGTTGGTGGTATAAGAAGATAACTGCAGATGCTGGTACAAATCGAAGGTATTTATTCACAAAATGCTGGAGTAACTCAGCAGGTCAGGCAGCATCTCGGGAGAGAAGGAATGGGTGACGTTTCGGGTCGAGACCCTTCTTCAGACTGAAATACTCCAGCATTTTGTGAATAAATACCTTGAGGATTGGTAGGGTATGTTGAATTAAGTCCGAATTAAGTAAGATGCAGACAGAAAAACTAATTTGCTATATTTCCCGAAGAAACGACTACAATATCTGCCATAACTGAGTAAAGCTAATTCAATTTTTGCTTCAGGAATGGTCTCAGAATTTGACATCTGTTTTATAATCTGTGATCTCATCTGTTTTTCTGTGGAAGGAACAGATCGGGACTTGCTAAAATATGAACATTGTTTTGGACTTTGAATCATTGTGGCTTCAGGATCAAAAACAGGCCCTGGCCCATCGAGACCTCAACCTGCCATCTCCCCACAGACAAGGTTTCAAAGGAGCAATGGTCTCAACATGAAGCGCAGGCTTGGAAATATAATGCATCACTGAATTTTCCCAGTGTAATTGATGATGGTCAGATTGAACGGATTTGAACAACACGGGACTTTGGTCTTTGTCCTCTTTCTCACAAAGCTGCTCATTTTGTTATGACAGTAAAGGAGTTCATAAATAGGACGATCTATCCATCCTCTCAAGCCTCTTCTGCCTTTCAGTGAGGTTATGGTTGAGCGGTGACCAGGCATTTCCCATTTCCTTCAATAAATATAACAATCTCAGCTCTCGCCATCGAGAGAGCGGTCCTGACCTCCCATCTACCCTGTTGGAGACTTCGAACTATCTTAAATTAGACTTTATCTTCATTTCAGTTCAGTTTAGTTTATTGTCACTTGTATCGGGGTACAGTGAAAAGCTTTTGTTGCTAACCAGCCAGCGGAAAGACAAGACATAATGGAGCCATTTACAGATGCATGAAAAGGGAATAATGTGAATAACATTTAGTGCAAGATAAAGTCCAGTAAAGTCCGATCAACGATAGTCCAAGGGTCCCCGATGAGGTAGATAAGAGTTGGTCTTGGCATCATGTTCAGCATGGACATTGTGGGCCAAAGGGCCTGTTGCTGTGCTGTACTGTTCGACGTTCTATGTTCCTCCAGCACTTTGTTTTTAGCTCCTGAAGACCTGGCTCCAAGATTTTACACCTTGACTCTTGGTCCCAGATTCCCCAAACAGAGACAGTTTCTCTTTATTGAGCCTCCCAGTTCTCCAAAATGTCTGAAGGACAACAAATGCTTCCAGACAGAAAGCAAAGAGTGGGGATAAATGGGTCCCTTTCGGAATGGCAGGCAGTGACCAGTGGGGTACCGCAAGGTTCGGTGCTGGAACCCCAGCTATTTACAATATACATTAATGACTTAGACGAAGGGATTAAAAGTACCATTAGCAAATTTGCAGATGATACTAAGCTGGGGGGTAGTGTGAATTGTGAGGAAGATGCAATAAGGCTGCAGGGTGACTTGGACAGGTTGTGTGAGTGGGCAGATACATGGCAGATGCAGTTTAATGTAGATAAGTGTGAGGTTATTCACTTTGGAAGCAAGAATAGAAAGGCAGATTATTATCTGAATGGTGTCAAGTTAGGAGGAGGGGGAGTTCAACGAGATCTGGGTGTCCTAGTGCATCAGTCAATGAAAGGAAGCATGCAGGTACAGCAGGCAGTGAAGAAAGCCAATGGAATGTTGGCCTTCGTAACAAGAGGAGTTGAGTATAGGAGCAAAGAGGTCCTTCTACAGTTGTACCGGGCCCTGGTGAGACCGCACCTGGAGTACTGTGTGCAGTTTTGGTCTCCAAATTTGAGGAAGGATGTTCTTGCTATGGAGGGCGTGCAGCGTAGGTTCACTAGGTTAATTCCCGGAATGGCGGGACTGTCGTATGTTGAAAGGCTGGAGCGATTGGGCTTGTATACACTGGAATTTAGAAGGATGAGGGGGGATCTTATTGAAACATATAAGATAATTAGGGGATTGGACACATTAGAGGCAGGAAACATGTTCCCAATGTTGGGGGAGTCCAGAACAAGGGGCCACAGTTTAAGAATAAGGGGTAGGCCATTTAGAACGGAGATGAGGAAGAACTTTTTCAGTCAGAGAGTGGTGAAGGTGTGGAATTCTCTGCCTCAGAAGGCAGTGGAGGCCAGTTCGTTGGATGCTTTCAAGAGAGAGCTGGATAGAGCTCTTAAGGATAGCGGAGTGAGGGGGTATGGGGAGAAGGCAGGAATGGGGTACTGATTGAGAGTGATCAGCCATGATCGCATTGAATGGCGGTGCTGGCTCGAAGGGCTGAATGGCCTACTCCTGCACCTATTGTCTATTGTCTATTGTCTAAATGGCCCTTTTACCTTCTAAATTCCAGGAGCATGTGGTAATCTCTTCCGGCAACACACGTTTGCAACCTTCCATCCACAAATCAACAGGCGATATCCTTCCTTTTCTGCAATCTACTAAACAAGGCAAAGCTACTGACACATTGCAAATACATTCGCTGCAGGCAAAAGTATCAAGAGATTGTGTAACCAAATAACCTCGTTCAGATGTAGGAAAGACAACTGCAGGTGCTGGTTTAAATCGAAGGTAGACACAAAATGCTGGAGTAACTCAGCGGGTCAGGCAGCATCTCTGGAGAGAAGGAATGGGTGACGTTTCGGGCCGAGACCCTTCTTCAGTCCCTCATATGTTACTGCGAATATTCCAAACACACAGAATCATTACTTTGAGGCCAATCACTCAAAAGACAAAAAAGTGCAGATGCTGGAAATCTGAAATATAAACAGAAAATGCTGGAGATACTCAGCAGGTCGGACAGCATATGTGGAGAGAGAGGTAGAGTCCCAGCCCAAAACGTTGCCTATCCATGTGCTCCAGAGATGCTGCCTTCAGACTCACTTGCTATTGAGGGTGTGCAGTGTAGGTTTACTAGGTTAATTCCCGGAATGGCGGGACTGTCATATGTTGAAAGACTGGAGCGACTAGGCTTTTATACACTGGAATTTAGAAGGATGAGAGGGAATCTTATCGAAACCTATAAGATTATTAAGGGGTTGGACACGTTAGAGGCAGGAAACATGTTCCCAATGTTGGGGGAGTCCAGAACCAGGGGCCACAGTTTAAGAATAAGGGGTAGGCCATTTAGAACTGAGATGAGGAAAAACTTTTTCAGTCAGACAGTTGTGAATCTGTGGAATTCACTGCCTCAGAAGGCAGTGGAGGCCAATTCTCTGAATGCATTCAAGAGAGAGCTAGATAGAGCTCTTAAGGATAGCGGAGTCAGGGGGTATGGGGAGAAGGCAGGAACGGGGTACTGATTGAGAATGATCAGCCTTGATCACATTGAATGGTGATGCTGGCTCGAAGGGCCGAATGTCCTCCTCCTGCACCTATTGTATATTGTCTATTGTCTATTGAGTCACTCCGTCACTTTGTGTTCTACGCAAGATTCTGCATCTGCAGTTTCTTGTGCCTCCACCTAATATTTCCGGCTGAATGTCTTTTGTCAGGGCTGGAGGTGTGAGAAAACAAGTATGGAAAGCTGCAGAGAAGGGAATGGGTGGGGAGATCAAAGGGAATGTCTGAAACGGGTTGGAAAACATGGGTGAATGCGTGTTGGTCACAGTTGGTGGGTGTGGGGGAGGTGTGCAGAGGAGTTGAATGAGGCCAGTCAAAGAGGGGAAAAAAACAAGTAGAACTGTGTGATGCAGAGCATCGGAATTCATCTGAGATCTAAAGTATGGGAATGTTGGGAGAACGCGGCAGATTAGACATCTGCGGAGAGGGAAAAGCTGAGTCATGTCCACAGGTGATGATTGCACAAGACCAATCACTCGACTGGCAGTGAATGTTCCCTTGACAATGTAAGAAAATAACTGCAGATGCTGGTACAAATCGAAGGTATTTATTCACAAAATGCTGCAGTAACTCAGCAGGTCTGGCAGCATCTCAGGAGAGAAGGAATGGGTGACGTTTCGGGTCGAGACCCTTCTTCAGACCTGAAGGGTTACTCCAGCATTTTGTGTCTATCTTTGGTATAAACCAGCATCTGCAGTTCCTTTTTATTACATTATGGAAAAACTGTGAATGGGTGATCGACGGTCAGCATGGACTCAATGGGCCGCAGGGCCTGTTTACATGCAGCATCTTTCAATCACAAAAACTGTCTATGGCAGCATATCTTTGCATTTGGTGAGATAAGGTGATATCAGCCATACATGGCTGTGGGGTGGAGGGGCGTGGGCTAGGCAGGGAGGAGAGGTAGGAGAATGTTGAGAAAACTCCCAGATTAGACGTATCAGATCAGCATCAAAATGACCTGCTAGTCCTTGGGCAGGGGTTGGATTTGGTCCGAGAATGCTCAGTTTGTTTTTTAGTTTAGAGATACAGAGCGGAAAAAGGCCCTTCGGCCCACCGCGTCCGTTCCGGCCAGCGATCCCCGTACACCAACACTACCCTTCACACACTAGGGACAATTTTACAATTTTACCAAGCCAATTAGCTGACAAACCTGTAGGTCTTTGGAGTGTGGGTGGAAACTGGAGCACCCCAGAGAAAGCTCACGCGGACCACGCAGAGAGCCTACAAACTTTATACAGACAGCACCCGTAGTCAGGATCGAACTTGTGGGTCTCTGGCGCTGTGAGTCAGCAACTCTACCACTGTGCCACCGTGCCAGTGGCCTTTGGTGAGATAAGGTAATGTCAGTGTGGGGTGGGGCAGTGCCAGACCCTGAGCACAGGCAGGGAGGAGAGAGAGGTCAGAGCATGTTGGAGAAACTCCCAGATTAGACGTATCAGGTCGGCATCAACATTAACTGTAAGTCCTTGGGCTGGGGATGGATTTGATCCAAAAATGTCTGAACGGTTTTTACACGGTTTTCTGTTTTATATATTTTTTTAAATTCTGAATAAAGTTTATTTTTGGAAAAAACTAATGGGTAAATCTATTGCCCCCCCTCCTTTGCTCCTGAACCCTTGTCAGACCTATGTGCAGAGCAATCTGTTCCAACCTGATTATCCACAAGGTAGCAGCCTGCTTTGTGAAGGACAGTCTGCTGGTAGATTAGAGAGCTGATGAATTATTAGACACAGCTCAGCCAACCGGTCAGAGGGAGGGAGGGAGGGAGGGAGGGAGATAGATGGAAATAGTTTCAATCATTTCAGAGGATTGACCTGGACTGGCCGGGCGGGAATTACTGCAGCTGTATTCACAGCCCACTGGCGATGTGTTGAATCTCACCTCCCGAAATAGATGCAAGTTAAAGGAGCAATGCCACGCACTTTTCCCGTTAATTAAGTCGACTTTAGTTAAATGGCGCTCAGATCATTGTAGATAGCCTGTCTGATTGAATTAAACCATACAAGGAACAGGGCAAAATCCAAAAGCTAGTGTTTTCAAAAGGTCCATTGTCGGAAAACCTCGATCACAGGCTGTGAATTGAGTCGAGGGGCCCAAGTGGCAGAACCACAGGCATGTCCCAAGCTCAGCCCATCGCGTCTGCACTGACCATGATACCAATCTAACTCACCCAATGTGTGCACAGACCCAAAGACTCAGCGGGACAGGCATCATCTCTGCAGAGAAGGAATGGGTGACGTTTCAGCAATGTCTTAATGTTTTGTGCTTTATTCTAAATTGTTTACTGTATGCTCGTGTTGTTACTTGCGAGCGGAGCACCAAGGCACATTCCTTGTATGTGCACATACTTGGCCAATAAACCTAAGGTAGACACAAAATGCTGGAGTAATTCAGCGGGTCAGGCAGCATCTCGTGAGAGAAGGAATGGGTGACGTTTCGGGTCGAGACCCTTCTTCAGACTGAAGAAGGGCCTCGACCCGAAACGTCATCCATTCCTTCTCTCCCTAAATGCTGCCTGACCCGTTGAGTTACTCCAGCATTTTGTGTCTACCTTGGATTTAAACCATAATCAGCAGTTTTTTTCCTGCACATCTGGCCAATAAACCTATTCATTCATTTATTCATTCATTCATTCATTCATTCATTCATTCATTCATTCATTCATTCATTCATTCATTCAATCATTCATTCATTCATTCATTCATTATACCTGGTCTGCATACCTCTGTTCCCTGCCTCTTCTTGGGTCTTTTCAAATGTCTCTTAAATATTGCCATTGTATCTGCCATTTTCCAGGTACCTACCCCTGCAAATCTCCTTTCCCCCTCTCATCCTAAACTATGCCCAGTAGTATTTGATATTTCCACCGTGGGAATAAAACTCTGTCTACTCCATTTATGTCTCTGTGAACGTTGGTAACTTTGTCACTGCCAGACACATGGTGACTCTCGTGTACTGCCCAGTTGAGATCTGCTGTGTGATTTTACCGGGTTGTATGGAAAAGAAAGCTTTTCACTACACCCGGGTACACGTGACAACAAAGTATCATTGAATCGATTGAATCAACTATGAACTATCAGAGTGACTGTCCTTGGTTGCACTAAGAACCTTGGTTATTTTTGCACTAGTATGGGGTTACTAATTTATAATTTTTTTGTTTATTATATATGATCTACATTTGCATCATGGCCTGGTTCAGCAAGTTAAACAGCCTGGAATGACAGAGGTTACAGAGTGGTAGACACTGCCAGGTCCATCATGGGTACTGACGTTCCCACCATCGAAGGGATCTATAGGAGATGCTGCCTCAACAAAGGGTGGTACAGTGGGGCAGAGGTAGTTATGCTGCCTTACAGCGCCAGACGCCCAGGTTAAATCCTAACTACAGGTGTTGTCTGTACAGAGTTTGTACGTTCACCCAGTGATTGCGTGGGTTTTTTCCGGGTGCTCGGGTTTCCACCCACATCCCAAAGACGAGCAGGTTAGTAGGTTAATTGGCCTCTGTAAATTATCCCTAGTGTGTAGGATAGAACTAGCGTATGGGTGATTGTGGTCGGCGTGGACAAGGGTGGGGCGCAGGGCCTGTTTCCACGCTGTGTCTCTAAATTAAACTAAACTAAACTAAAGGCAGCCAATATCGCCAGAGACCCACACCACCCTGGCCAACCTCTCATTCCACTCTTACCATCAGGAAAAAGGTACAGGAGTCTGAAAGCCATGACCACCAGGTTCTTGGACACTACACAACACTAACCTCAACAATGAACTTCTATGGACTGTCCTTGGTGGCACAAAGGACTTTGGGCTTTTCTGCACAGGTGCACAGATCAAGAGGCAAGAGTCTAGAGGCAAGAGTGCTTAATTTTCATATGTACCAACAGTGAAACAATGAGATTATTACACGCAGGAGCATAACAGGCCTGTAAACACAATACTCAAAGATGGGATATAATAAAGAAAAAAAACAATAAATTAATAACCGTACTACAAGTGCAAAACCTTAACTCTAATATCCAAATACTTCTCCTTACCAGTTTCATATAAGCCATTGAGAAGATAGACACAAAATGCTGGAGTAACTCAGCGGGACAGGCAGCATCTCTGGATAGAAGGAATAGGTGACGTTTCGGATCAAGATCCTTCTTCAGACCGAGAGTCAGGGGAGAGGGAGACACAGTGATAAGGTGCGAAAACGAGACATCAAAAGAGATGGTGATCAAAGGTAAATGTCTGAAGAAGGATCTCGACCCGAAACGTCGCCCATTCCTTCTCTCCCGAGATGCTGCCTGACCCGCTGAGTTACTCCAGCATTTTGTGAATAAATACCTTCGATTTGTACCAGCATCTGCAGTTATTTTCTTATACTTAAGGTAAATGTAAAATTGATCATCGTTAGCTAGGAGAAGGTGACAACAAAGCAAACAGAGATAAAAGGCAATCGGGGGCAGTCAGACTGGTCGGAGAACTGGGCAAGGGGAGGGATGGAGAGAGAGGGAAAGCAAGGGTTACTTGAAGTTAGAGAAGTCAATGTTCATACTGCTGGGGTGTAAGCTGCCCAAGCCAAATATGAGGTGCTGTTCCTCCAATAAGCTATTTCCTGACAATTATATTCATTATTTATTCACTTGAAATACAGGGAAGTTTTCCCTTTTGAAACCATATTTCTCCTTTATTTCTGCTCGGTGCTGCCACAGATATTATTGTGCTTTCTTCTGACGTAAATTGTGACCCTCTACCCTTAAGTCACAAGAGCTTCCAGTTTAATCAAAAATATTTAGCTTAAAAAATAGATTTAAATTCAAACAGTAACAGTAATCTGTTGTAACAGCAATGACAGATATGTCAAGTATCAATAAATAAATAACACACATTCATGGCCAGGATATTAAGGTCTGAATCCAGCTCTTTTCCCTTTATCTTTAGTTTAGTTTAGTTTAGTTTAGAGACACAGTGCGGAAACAGGCCCTTCAACATACACATGCACACACTAATACACACACATGCACACACTAATACACACACATGCACACACTAATACACACACATGCACGCACTAATACACACACTAATACACACACTAATACACACACATACACACACTAATACACACACATACAAGCACTGTAAGAAAATAACTGCAGATGCTGGTACAAATCGAAGGTATTTATTCACAAAAAGCTGGAGTAACTCAGCAGGTCAGGCAGCATCTCAGGAGAGAAGGAATGGGTGACGTTTCGGGTCGACACCTTTGGGTCTCAACCCGAAACGTCACCCATTCCTTTGGGTCTCAACCCGAAACGTCACCCATTCCTTCTCTCCTGAGATGCTGCCTGACCTGCTGAGTTACTCCAGCTTTTTGTGAAGCAATACACTAGTGCTATCCTACACACAAGGGACAATTCGCAATCTTTACCAAAGCCAATTAACTTACAAACCTGTACTTTTTTGGAGTGTGGGAGGAAACAGGAGCACCCGGAGAAAACCCACGTGGTCACATGGTCACAGGGAGAACGTACAAACTCCATACAGACAGCACACGAGGTCAGGATCAAACCTGCGTCTCTGGTGCTGTGAGGCAGCAACTCTCCCACTGGTTCACTGTGCCACTTATATCCAATATATAATATCTTAAAAGATTCGCTTTATTTTATTGTATTATTTCTTATTTTCATTTACATGAAAACTCAAAATCCGGAGAAGAAGGGCCTCGACCTGAAACGTCACCCATTCCTTCTCTCCAGAGATGCTACCTGGCCCGCTGAGTAGCTCTGGCATTTTGTGCCTGTCTTTGATTTAAACCAGCATCTGCAGTTCCTTCCAACATAAGCAGCACAACCTGCTGCTTTTATAGAGTACTGACCCTGATGCCTCTCAGGTGGCAAGTAAAGGCCACAGGCTGCAACTGGGAGCTGCAACATAGCACCAGTCCAATCCTGACCTTGGGTGCTGTCAGCGTGGAGTTTGCACGTTCTCCCTGTGGCTGCGTGGGTTTCCCCTGGGTGCTCCGGTTCCCCAATCCCCCAATCTACCTCCTTGTGGCCCTTGCAATTTAAAAAAAAATCTGCACTTTCTCTGCAGTTGTAACATTATATTCCGCACTCTTTGCTTTCCTTTCTCTTTGCTCTACCTTTTTGTATTCATGTACGGTTTCGATTATAATCATATATGGATTGATTTTTTTGAAGATGTGACCAAAAAGGTTAATGAGGGCAGAGCTGTAGATGTTGTGCACATGGACTTCAGTAAGGCGTTCAACAAGGTTCTGCGTGGTCAGCTGCTCTGGAAGGTTAGATCACATGGGATCCAAGGAGAGATAGCTGAATGGATAGCAGATTGGCTCCATGGAAGGAAGCAGTGGGTAATGGTGGAAGGTTGCTTCTCAGACTGGATGCCTGTGACTGGAGGTGTGCTTCAGTGTTCGGTGCTGGGTCCGTTATTGTTTGTCATCTACATCAATGATTTGGATGAGAACATACAGGGCAAGATTAAAGGGGAGATTGGGGAGGGTAGGGAGACAATGAGGGTGCGTCCGAATGGCAGGGGTAGGGATGGGAGGGGGTGGTAGTGGCAGGGGAGCAGATTCGATCGAGTACGAGGGCCAAGACTCTGATAGAAGAGCTACCGGAAAATGTTTGATACAACTGGCTTTATGTCTAACACAAAAGATGAAAAGCCTGTCCGATTAAAACAAGAATAGCAAATCGCCTCACACTTCCAGTGTTACCCAGCGTTAGCAAATTGCAACCGGTGAAGTGCCATCTTCATACTGAGGGGTTCTTTCCATCATATTGTGCGGCGTGACCAATATGCCAAAGGAAATTGATTCAGATCGGGTTTACAGCTCAGAATTGGGCATCCATGGAGAGCTGTGGGCTATTTCAACAGAATTATTCACAGCATCGGTTATAACTCAGGCATTCACCCAACCCTTCCATTTCACCCGGAGATCCAAAATAGACCATAGCGTAGTGTTTCTGGATATAAGAGAGAAAACCGGACCAAACAATCTTCTCATCCTGATGTGTAGGATGGAACTGCAGATGCTGGTTCAAATCGAAGATAGACGCAAAATGCTGGAGTAACTCAGCAGGTCAGGCAGCATCTCTGGAGAGAAGGAATGGGTGACGTTTCGGGTCGAGACCCTTCTTCAGACTGATATCTGGGGAGGGGGCGGGACAGAGATAGAATGTAGTTGGAGACAGTAAGACTGGTGGGAGAACTGGGAAGGGCGAGGGGATGGAGAGAGGGGGAAAGCAAGGGCTACTTGAAGTTAGAGGTCAATGTTGATACCGCTGGGGTGTAAGCTACCCAAGCGAAATATGAGGTGCTGTTCCTCCAATTTGCGCTGGGCCTCACTCTGACAAAGGAATCTGACATCATCCTGATGTGTCCCTTCTTGTGTGAGTGCATCATGTGTGTGTACAGCCTGAGTATGAGAATCTATGCTATTAGCTGATATAGTCAATTAGAGATATAATATTTTGTTGTAGTAGAGATGGTTTCTTTTGTTGTTTTAGCTAATATAAAATGAATGCTTATTTTAGTGGAAAGCAGTAAGATGGATGCTTGTGGCAGAAATGTTATCCTTGGGAACAGAATGTGTTTGTCCCTTTACGAATGATAAGGAGTGTACAGAAGAGATGGGCTATTGTCCTCTCCCACTACTCTGTCTGACTGCGAGTGCTTTGTATTGAAACAGTAAAGCAAGGCACTAGTGTTGTGTCTGGAGATCTTCTCGGGAAGAACCCCATGGTGGAATAAATCTGATGTGCTAATCCAGTATCACGTGTGATTATTCAGACTGAAGGTAAAGAATTTGATTTAACAAGTACACATATGAACACCAAGTACCAAAGTGCGATGAGGTTGTACAGGTCTTCACTTGAGACTTTACATGTGGAAACAGGCCCTTTAACCCACTGAATCCATGCTGATCAATGATCACCCCATACATTAGCACTATCTACACACTCGGGACAAGTTACAATTTACAGAAGCCAATTAACCTACAATTAACCTGTACCTCTTTGGTGTGTTGTATGAAACCAGAGTATGCAGGGGAAAACCCATGCCATCACAGGGAGAACGTGCAAACTCCGTACGCACAGCTCCCTTAGTCAGGACCGAATGCAGGTCTCTGGCGCTGTGCCACTGTGCCACTGTGCCACTGTGTCACCCAACACTGTGTCCCGGTCGAGACCCTACTTCAGTCTGAAGAAGGGTCTCGACCCGAAACGTCATCCATACCTTCTCCCCAGAGATGCTGTCTGTCCAGGCTGAGTCACCCCGGCATTTTGTGTCTACCTTCGGTTTAAGCCAGCATCTGCAGTTCCTTCCTGCACGCTGTGTCCTACCCAGTGTTGTGTTGGGAGAGCCTAAGCCCACTGCTGAGGAACATTCCTCAGTTGGATTGCACTGCCTTTTTCTCATTGAGATGACGTTGCGGAGAAACACCTAGGAGCTCGTGTAAATCGGGACACCTCCATAAGATCACCCCTCAGCCCCACTTCGGCGCTCCAAGGAATAAAGACCTAGCCTGCCCAACCTCTGCCAATAGCTCAGGCCCCCCGACTGCGGAAAAGCCTCTGTGCATTCACCCTATCTATTCCCCTCATGATTTAACACATCTTGATACGATCAGCTCTCAGCCTCCTGCACTCCAAGGAAAAACTTCCTAGTCTGGCCCACGTCTTCCTATAACACCGGCCGTCAAGTCTGGCAACATCCTCGTAAATCCTCTCTGCACTCTTCAAGGAACAGATGCCTTTGAAAGGTTATTCTATTTTGATTATCAGAAACTTCCTAAGACTTAAAAAAAAGAAATACAAAGGTTTTCTAGCGTCAAGTAACATTGTGATAATGTCATGTTGACAACTCCATGCCAATTCCTTAGTTTGGCACAGCTCTGAAGAGCACTTGGCAAAAGATTCAAAGTTCTACCAAATGATTTAAACACGAGGGCATTCATTAAATATTAAGCACAAATGTCAAATAACATTATGTAGCTTTTACATGTCATTGACAATAAGTCTCCTGGTTTAATTTCTCACATTATTCACCACCAGAGAAGGAACTGATCAATTCCGGCCTGTGTCATTCAGTATTTCTGCTGATATGAATTTGTCCTTACAGACTCCCCACAGTAAGTAGACATGCTGATGTGGAAACTATTCCCGGAGAGAGAGGCAGCACTTTGCACTGCTGCCTCACGATGCCAAAGACATTAGGGTGCTGTCTCTGCTGTGGAGTTTGCATATTCTCCCTGCATGTGTTACCTCTGCATGCTCTGGTTTCCGCCCACATGCGCAGATTGGTATTAAAAGTTGGCTGCTGAAAATTACCTCTCGTATGGGTGAGAGATAGAATCTGGGGTGATAAATGAAATTGGATTAATGGAAGTTTACTAATGTTTGTGGTAGATGGCTGGCACGGATTTGCTGGGCCGAAGCACCTATTTAGAGATTATACAGTGCGGAAACAGGCCCTTCAGCCCACCATGTCCGTGCCAACGAGCAATCACCCCGTTCGCTTGCAGGAATCGCTGGTCTTTGCGGACTCGGTGGGCCGAAGGGCCTGTTTCTGCGCTGGTTATCTCTAAATTAAAGTAAAAATATAGAATTAAAGGGCCTGTCCCACTTAGGCGATTTTTTTGGCGACTGCCGGCGACTGTCAAAGTCGTAGCAGATTGCCAAAATTTTCTTTTACCCGACGACAATGACCACGACAATGATGAGTCAGGTCGAGATTACAGCGTCTTCTGAAACATCGCGAAATTCCCACGCTGTCAATGATTCTCCGGCGTCCTAATTTTCGCTGAAATCACTGACAAGTCGGTAAGTACTTGAGAGTTTTGAAATATAACATCTTGCCCGGGTTACTTGAAAACCAAGCTATAAACTGGATTGATTTCCAGTTTACTAATAGCTGTATTAATAGCTGTCGCCGAGAAATTTCAAACCGGATGATTTCCACTACGATTTTTGGAAGACTCCTCACGATCATGCCCGCGACACCCCGGCGAACTGTCGGCAACAGCCTAGTCGTCGGCAGTCACCTTAAAATCGCCTAAGTGGGACAGGCCCTTTACTTATTGTGGCTCAATGCGCTGCCTGCCCTCTCTTCCCTGAGTCAGTAATTAGAGACATAGTCAAAGAGCATGGAAACAGGCCCTTTGGCCCAACAGGTCCATGCCGACCAAGATGCCCGATCTAACCTAATCTCATTTGCCCACGTTTGGCCCATATCCCTCTAAACCTTTCCTATCCATGTACCTATATGTCTCTTTTAAATGCTGTTATAGTACTTGTCTCAACTAGCTCCTTGGCGGCTCATTGCATACACCCACCACCCTCTGTGTGAAAATGTTGCCCCTCAGGTTCCTCTTAAATCTAGGCCCTCTCAACTTAAATACATTTCCTCTTGATTTTCATTCCCCTAACCTGAATAAAAGGCTGTGCATTCACCCTATCGAATCCCCTCTATAAGATCACCCCTCTGCCTCCTGCGCTCCAAGGTATAAAGTCCTAACCTGCCCAACCTCTCCCTGAAGCTCAGTCCCTCAAGTCTTGGCAACATCCTCGTAAATCTTCTCTGCACTCTTTCTAGCTTATTGACATCCTTTCAAAACTGAACACAGTACTCCAAGAGTGGCCTCGCCAACTTCCTGTACAGCTGCAACATAACTTCTATGCTCAATATCTTGACTAATGAAGGCCAATGCAACAAAAGCCTTCTTGACCACCTTATTTACCTGTAATGCCACTTTCAGGGAGCATTAAACCCTGTGCTCTACAACACTCCCCTGGGCTCTTGCAATTCACTGTGAAGTGTCCTGCTGTGGTTTGACTTCCCAAACTGCGACACCTCACACTTACCTACATCATCTACAGGTGGAGGCGCCGGTACTGTAAAGACTCTGCAGAAGGTTGGGAGACTGGGCTTAACATATGATCAGTGCCGTCAAAATGCTCACCATATGTTAAGCTACTCATTCCTGGGATCATTCTTGTAAACCTCCTCTGGACCCTCTCCAGAGCCGGCACATCCTCCATCAGATATGTTGCCCAAAACTGCTCACGATATTCCAAATGCAGCCTGACCAGTGCCTTACAGAGCATTACATCCCCTGTTTTCGGAGAATGGGGTTAGGAGGGAGAGATAGATCAGCCGTGATTGAATGCCGGATTAGACGTGATGCGCCGAATGGCCTAATTCTGCTCCTATCACTTATGATTCTGCTCCTATCACAGTGAGGGCGTGCAGCGTAGGTTTACTAGGTTAATTCCCGGAATGGCGGGACTGTCGTATATTGAAAGACTGGATCGACTAGGCTTGTACACACTGGAATTTAGAAGGATGAGAGGAGATCTTATCGAAACGTATAAGATTATTAAGGGGTGGACACGTTAGAGGCAGAAAACATGTTCCCAATGTTGGGGGAGTCCAGAACCAGGGGCCACAGTTTAAGAATAAGGGGTAGGCCATTTAGAACTGAGATGAGGAAAAACATTTTCAGTCAGAGAGTTGTGAATCTGTGGAATTCTCTGCCTCAGAAGGCAGTGGAGGCCAATTCTCTGAATGCATTCAAGAAAGAGCTAGATAGAGCTCTTAAGGATAGCGGAGTCAGGAGGTATGGGGAGAAGGCAGGAACGGGGTACTGATTGAGAATGATCAGCCATGATCACATTGAATGGCGGTGCTGGCTTGAAGGGCCGAATGGCCTCCTCCTGCACCTGTTGTCTATTGTCTATTGATTTGATGCTCTTAAACTCTATTCATCATTACTCAGCCCACCTGCCCAGCAGATCAAGAGCTTGCTGTAATGTTTGATACTGCAACTATAATTCCCAGCTGAGAGATTTGAGTATGAAAATCTAGGCTGATACATTTGCACAATGCACGATAAATGGAACTCCACTGGAACTGCTGAGTCAGACGGACTGTTGAAATAACTGGCTGTACAATTGTTTCTCCATTTACCAAAGGGAAGGGTTTCAGGAAAATCTTTTGTGGCGCAATATTTCATAAATCAGAAAGGGCATTGAGGGTGATTTGACGTTGCCTCTTATCAGGAGCAAAAAGTGACATATTATCTGACGTAGTGAAAATTAGATCCATATATTGAAGTCGCATATTCCAAACATTATGATATTATGGAGTAAATGGGGAAATATTGGCATTTATCCACCAGGCAACATCCAAACCAGATAGAACACAAAGTGCTGGAGTAACCGTTAAGGGCGGCATGGTGGCAGATCTACTGCCTCACAGCGCCAGAGACCCGGGTTCAATCCTAACTATGGGTGCGTGTCTATACGGAGTTTGTACGTTCTCCCCGTGACCTGCATTGGTTTTCTCCAAGGTCTTCGGTTTCCTCCCGCACTCCAAAGACGTACAGGTTTGTAGGTTAGTTGGCTTGGTGTAAATGGAAAATTGTCCCTAGCGTGTGTAGGATAGTGTTAATGTGCGGGGATCACTGGTCAGTGCGGATTCGGTGGACCGAAGGGCCTGTTTCCACGCTGTATCTCTAAAACTGAACTAAACCCAGGGGGTCAGGCAGCATCTCTGGAGGACATGAATAGGAAACGTTTCCAGTCGCGACCCTTGTTTTCTTCTCTCTTCCCCTTCCCCCATTTTCTCTGCAACATAAAATCTGTTTCATTTTTTACTTTTGCCAGCTCGGACGAAAGTAATTCAGCTGACAAGTTAACTCTGTTCCTCTCTCCTCAGCTTTTGCCTGACTATTTGCTGTATTTATTTCAAGTGACCACGTTGTCAGTTATGGATCCCTTCTTAGAGTCCCCATCCGAAATGTCACCTGTCCATGTCCTCCCGAGATTTATTGTAGAGGAGCATCTACAGTTCCTTGTTTCTGGATCCAAAACAGAAGTGGCTTGAGGGGCCAAATGTCCAAACCCTGCACTTGATTTGTATGTTGGTATGAACCTTCTGTTCTCAGTGTAGCACTGAGGCCAACCTGACCTGACAAGCTGCCAAGATTACTTTCCTTTCCAACATCATATTATCACCCATTCACATTCACTCTGGCCAAAGCAGTGCTATTTATAAACACAAATTAGCCACTTATCCATGACGATCGTGTGCGAGTCAAGAGATTAGCTGTTTCAAAAATAAAACTGATTGCAACAGTTAGAGGGGAAGAGGAGGGGTGAGGGGGGGAGAGGGAGGGAGGGGTGAGGGGGGGAGGGAGGGAGGGGGAGAGAGAGAGAGAGAGAGAGAGAGAGAGAGAGAGAGAGAGAGAGAGAGAGAGAGAGAGAGAGAGAGAGAGAGAGAGAGAGAGATTATATATATATATATATATATATGGAGGGAGAGAGAGAGAGAGAGATGGAGGGAGAGAGATGGAGGGAGAGAGGGAGGAGAGATGGAGGGAGAGAGGGAGGAGAGAGATGGAGGGAGAGAGGGAGGAGAGATGGAGGGAGAGAGGGAGGAGAGATGGAGGGAGAGAGGGAGGGAGGGAGGGAGAAAAAATAATCAAAAGAGGGAGAGAGAGATAGATGTGCAGACTCCCTGGTAGCGGCCAAGGTAAATGCCAAGCAAGTTGTTTCAATCTTCAGTTCAGACTTGCTCTTGTGTGTTTTCAAAGTCTTCACATGTGGGATACAACTTTTTAAGAACAATCATTGCCTGGCTGTTGATGTTTCTGCATAGGTCGGTGACAGAGGATCTTTGGCTGAGTAACTTAAGTAGATCTATTTTTGGCTAGCATGGACATGTGGGCCAAATGGTCCCCCTCTGCAGGAGGCAAACCCATGATGATATGACAGTCGGCCGTCAGTAATGGGTGCAGGAATGATGCCCAAATGTGCAGGTGAGATTTACCAGGAGAGGTTTACCAGAAATCCAGCTGCCTTGCTATTAGAGGATATTAGCTATACGGAGAGATTGAACAAATTGGACTGTTTTTCTCTGGAGGCTGAGCGGAGACCTGTCAGAAGTACATAAAATTATGAGGCGTAGATAGGGTAGACAGTCAGAATTTTTCCAGGTGGAAATTTCACAGAGTGTTTAGCCTTAGGATGAGAGGGGGAAAACCACAACCAGAGAACAATCCTGAACTACTATCTACCTCATTGGTGACCCTCTGACTATCCTTGTTCGGACTTTGCTGGATTTATCTTGCACTAAACGTTATTCCCCTCTCATGTATCTATAAACTGTAAATGGCTCGATTGTAATCATGTATTGTCTTTCCGCTGACTGGTTAGCACGCAACAAAAGCTTTTCACTGTACCTCGGTGCATGTGACAATAAACTAAACTGTAACTGTACAGAAACAGAAACTGAAATTTAAAGGAGATAAAATTAGAAAGGAATCCTTACCAATTGCTTGAGGGAATGGAGGATTATGTGGAATGGGGAGAAAAGCAGGCTTGAGGAATATTGGATCAACCATCATCCAAATGACTGGAGCCCATGTCGATGAGCTGAATGGCCTACATCTGTTCCTACTTTTTATGGCCTTATGATCTGAATAGCTCTTGAAGTAATATCCAACTATGGCTAAAGGTTGATAGACACAAAATGTCGAGACCCGAAACATCACCCATTCCTTTTCTGCAGAGATGCTGCCTGACCCGCTGAGTTACTCCAGCATTTTGTGTCTATCTTCGGTTTAAACCAGCACTTGCAGTTCCTTCCTGCACGTGATGGCGAGAGGTTGTTTTATGCGGTCCAACTGTTGCCTGAGCACTAGTTCTTTGATGGCTTTCTATCCAAACAATACTTACTGGAAATTCTGCTCTGATACAATTATACAGCGCACAAGGAGGCACTTCAGCCTAACTCATCCATGCCGACAAAGTTGCCCAATCCTCTTACAGTATCTTCATCGGTGGTGCTGATGTGAAGGACCCATTACTTGTGTGTGATTGGCTTTCTTATCTCATATATATACGTCAGAAAAAGATAGCACGGTGCCATTTATGGGGCATTGCACCTTTAAATAACATCAATCACACAATTGGAAAGGCAGACATATGAGAGCAGCACTTTACATTTCAATGCTTGTCACATAATAGCAGTGAAAGAAGCTAAGGGTACCTACTGAAATAATAATGAGGGTTCCTGTAACACTTCGTCCTGGAGAATGAATGAGTTTTGCATAATAGAATTGCATATTGGTTACAGCATAGAAATAGGCCATTTGATTTACTGGAAGCTGGAAGTCAAATAGGGCAGGACCTTCGCAGTAGGGCCCTGGGGAACGTTGTGGAGCAGAACAATCTGGGAGTACAAGTACATAATTCTCTGAAAGTGGCATCACAGGAATGGTTCCCTTCATCAGTCAGGGTAGTGAGTATAGAAGTTGGGACGTTATATTGTGGTCAAGTCAAGAGTCAAGAGTGTTCCAGATAGAACAATGAATTTTTTACTTGCTGCAGCATAACAGAACATGCAAACATAGTACACTGTAAACAATATGATAAACGAGAGAGAGAAAAAAGTTCAGTGTGTATATATATACACATACTCACAAGTACAGACACACATATATTATAGTATATAGTATATACACATACACATACAGACACACATACCCAAAACACAAACAACAGTACTGCAATAACAATAACAATAACAATAATAATAATAATAATAATAATAATAATAATAATAATAATAATAATAATAATAATAATAATAATAATAATAATAATAATAATAATAATAATAATAATAATAATAATAATAATAATAATAATAATAATAATAATAATAATAATAATAACAACAACAACAACAACAACTAGACCAAGTGGACCCATTTGGCCCAAACCTCTCCTGGATTGGTGCAACACCCTCCTCCACCACTCCCCTCTCCCCTACTCCCCTCCCCCCTCCCTCCCCCTCCCCTTCCCCCTCCGTCCACCCCCTCACCTCTCCTTCCCCTCCCCCCACTCCATCCCCCTCAACCTCCCCTTATCCTCCCTCCTACCCCTCCCTCACTTCCTCCTCCCTGCCAAGGAGATAGATTTAAACTATCTTGTACCGTTTTGGCTGAAGTTCGATCACAAACAAACAAACAAACGAGAGTTTTAGTATATAGATAATAATAATAATAATAATAATATTAATAATAATAATAATAATAATAATAATAATAATAATAATAATAATAGTCGATAATAGTTCAGAGTTTATTTGAGGTTGTAGTGTTTAATAGCCTGATGGCCGTAGGGAGGAAGCTGTTCCTGAACCTGGACATTACAGTTTGCAGGCTCCTGTACCTTCTTCCCGATGGCAGGGGTGAGATGAGAGTGTGGCCAGGGTGGTGTGGGTCTCTGATGATGCTGGCTGCCTTTTTGAGGCAGCGACTCCGATAAATCCTTTCGATGGTGGGGAGGTCAGAGCCAGTGATGGACTGGGCAGTGTCCACAACTCTTTGCTGTCTTTTCCACTGCACTTGGAGTATTGCGTTCCATTTTGGTCACCCTGCTATAGGAAATATGCTATTAAACTGGAACGATTGCAGAGAAGATTTACAAGGATGTTGCTAGGACTTGAGGGCCTGAACTACAGGTGCTCCTCAGCTTCCGATGGGGTTCTGTTCCGAGAAACCCATTGCAAACCAAAAGTATTGTAAGTCGAAATACATTGTAATACACGCGATCACGTGGCCGGAGGCGAGTGGCGGCTCGCTACGGCTCGCTGCCGTTTGCACCATCGCAAAGTCGTGCTATCGCACGTCGAAACATCGTAAGCCAGGGAGCACCTGTATAGGGAGAGGTTGGGCTGGACAGGACTTTATTCCTTGGAGCACAGGGGCGATCGGATACCTGTACCAGGATCCAAGGGCGCACACGACACTGGAAATAAATGGGTCTACTGTGGATAGGGTGAGCTGTTTTAAATACCTGGGAGTCCACATCAAAGAGGATCTGACATGGGCAACGCACATTGCCGCACTGGTGGGTAAGGCAAAGCAGCGCCTTTACCACCTTAGACAGCTGAGGAAATTCAGAGTGTTTTTGAGGATCCTTCAATGCTTCTACTCTGGGGCTGTAGAAGGCATCCTGTCCGGCAACATCACAGTCTGGTTTGGGAACAGGTCTGCCCAGGACAGGAAGGCCCTGCAGAGAGTAGTGCGTTTGGCAGAACGCACCATGGGAACTACACTTGCCCCCCTGCAGGACCTATACATCAGGAGGTGTAGATCGAGAGCAAGCAAGATTATGAGGGACCCCTACCACCCCAGCAACGGACTGTTCCAGCTGCTACGATCAGGCAAACGCCTCCGCTGTCACGCTGTGAAAACGGAGAGGATGAGACGGTTTCTTCCCACAGGCCATCAGGACTGTTAACTTTTATAACTCCAGGGACTAAATTTTGTCTTTTCTGTATTAACTTTAATTTATATGCTGTAACTGTAATTCTTTTTTTGCACAATCCGCAGGCATTGCCACTTTCATTTCACTGCACATCGTGTATGTGCACGTGACAAATAAACTTGACTTGACTTGATAGGGGTGCATAAAATGATAAAGGGAATTGATAGGGTGAATGCAGAGTCTTTTACCCAGAGCAGGGGAATCAAGAACTAGAGGGCATGGGTTTAAGGTGGGTGTTGAAAGATTTTGTACAACCTGCGGGGTAACTTTCTCGCACGGAGGCTGATGGGTATATGGAACGAGCTGCCAAGGAAGTAGGAATGGGTGGAATGACAACATTTAAAAGATATTAGAACACTACATAGATAGGAGAGGTTTAGATGGATTTGACACAAAAGTGAACAAATGAAACTAGTCTGCATGGGGTATCTTGCAGGGCAAGAATGAGTTATGTCAAAGGGATTGTTTCCAAGCTGAATAACTCTGGAATGAGGGATTTCTGCCTGCACTGGGGTTGGAAGGGTTGTTCCTCTTGGAGTAAAGGAGGTTGAGAGGAAATTTGATATGACGGGCAAGATCGCGACAAGGTAAAAGGGAGAAGCTATTTCCGTTCATGAACAGTACACTGACTGAGGTGAAAAGATTGAATGTTTTGGGCAAAAGATACAACAAGCATGTGAGCCAAAAATAATTCACGCTGAACGGTTCTGATCTTGAAGCCACTCCAGATAGGGATAGTGGAAATGGAATCATTAAAGATTTTCAAAAGAGAAATATTGATAGGTGGCACTTGAGGGGAAATAGCTGGTGGGGTTATAGATGACTGATTGGATTGCTCCATAAAGAGATGGCATAAACTCGATGGCCTCCTCTGTCTTTGATCCCATGGCTTGATCCAACCAATTTTGTCCAAGCCTCCGTCTGCCCATTTCACCTCACACTAACTAGTCCCTCTTCTTTGTACACTTATATTAAAGCTAACCCTTCTTGTGGCATTGGTCTTCACAGTCTCACTGCTTGCCGAGGAAAGTTTTGACACAAGGAACTTCAGATGTTGTTTTACAAAAAAAAAGACACAAAGTGCTGGAGTAACTCAACGGGACAGGCAGGATCTCTAGAGGACATGGATAGGCCTCGTTTCGGGTCGGGAACTTCCAGAAATATCCATTGAATTTATCTGTGACACTCCTTGCATTTATGTCCTAGTTTTGACAGAATAAAAATACCTCACTTCATCCACTCCATTAATCCTCTTCACGGCTTTAAAGATTTTTCAGCAAGTCATCCTTCAGATTAATCTTTGCCAGAACAAGAAGCCCCACCTCTCAATTCTGCTGACATTTTTGACATCTTTATCATTTCCAGAACAGTTTTTAACCACTTTACAGCACTGTAGCTCCATTATTTTAGATTACAATTCCTTTCAGGTATGTGATCAATCGAGAAAACCTATTACAGCTCAACCTTAGAGTATACTCTTCCTGCTGTCCTTGGATTAGAGTTGCCAACTTCCTCATTCCAAATTATGGGACAAGGCGATGTCACCGCCCCGCGCCCCACGTGACCTCACCCAGCCAGCGGCCACGTGCTCCCACTTCACCAATGGCGGCCGCCCGGACATATGGAACACATACAGGCAGAGAAGATTAGTTTAACGTAACGTTGCATTCAGCACGAACATCGTGGGCCGAAGGGCCTGTTCCGCTGCTGCACTGTTTTAAGTTCCATGTTGGCCTCACTGTAACACATAAATAATTACTACTTCAAAAGATATAAAATGTTAATAAGGGCAAATCTGATCAATGTCCAATGTAATAAAACCCAGGTCAATGTACTTAGCTTAGCTAAGCTCCATTTCATTGCTATTTGTGAGCTGCAAGCAGATTTTGCCAGCATATTGTTGCTGTCTGAGGAATTTATTTCTGAGTGTGATTAAGTCTTAGTGAATACCCTCTGTCACATGGGTTCATAAAAATAAAGAGTGCACCGATTCTATCAGGAAATTGTATCATCATTTCACTTCCTCCACACCTTCTACAGACAAGACTTTCATTGTGATGGCAGCCACACGACAATGGAGAACAGCACAGCTTAAAGGGAACATGGCCAACGTTGTTATCGGAAACTTCCCCAATGTGTCTTTGTTATTCTTCAGTGAATGCCCGAGGTGGGAAATCCCCAAGTCAGTCCCTACTCCCCAAAACACCGAATAATTAGATTAAATGCAAGTCTGGACAGCTCAAAGTGCTGGAGTAACTCAGCGGCTCAGGAGGCATCTCTGAAGATAAAGGATTGGTGACGTTTCGGGCCCAGACCCAGTGGGTCAGGCAGCATCTCTGGAGAAAAAGTAGGAGGAGCAGCGTTTCGTTTCAGGCTGCTGACGAGGGTCCCAACCCGAAACGTCACCCATCCTTTTTCTCCAGAGATGCTTCCTAACCCGCTGAGTTACTCCAGCACTTTATGCCCATTCAGTTGCATAAGGCAATGACAGCATTTCAAAAGCAACATATGCTGGAAATCTGACATTAAAATAGAAAATGCTCGAAATTGTCAGTAGGTCAGACAGCATCTGTGCAAAGAGAAACAGTTAACATTTTATTTCGATAATCTTCGATGTTCAATCTCCACATTAATCCTCTGTATGATAATTCGCATATCACTGTACCTTAATTGGTACATGTGACAATAAAAGACCTTTGAAACCTTTCTACCCTTTTTCATCTCATTTCATCAATAGATCCTTCAATTCATAACTTCACAAGGTGAGGTATAAATGGAGTCAATGGAAGGGAGGTTGGTTTGTGTGATGGTCTGGGGCTGCATCCGCAATTCACTGCAATTTCTTGCGGTCTTGGATGGAGCTGTTCCCAAACCAAGCTGTGATGCATCCCGATAAAATGTTTTCTACGGTTCATGTTAGTTCATATTGTAAGTTCCTATCTAAAGTTCATGTTTATAAGCTCATAGGTAATAGGAGCAGAATTAGGCCATTCGATCCATCAAGTCTACTCCACCATTCAATCATGGCCGATCTACCTTGCCCCTCTCAACCCCATTCTCCTGCCTTCTCCCCATAACCCCTGACACCCAGCTTCCTTATCCAGCTTCCCCTTATATCCATCCCTACTCATCGCCTCAACCATTCCTTGAGGCAGAAACGTCTATGTAGAAGTCTCTCCTTGGGTAACAGTTTCTCGCGAGTTCCCTGTTTCATTCACGGATATCTTATAATGATGGGCTCTTCTTCTGAACCTTTTCCGAAAGAGGTCATATCTTCCCTCTGCCCACTCTTGTCATTTTGCAGTTAAATGATTGCTTTTTCACATGCAAGACAAAGTAGTGATGCCAGCAGGAAAGTTGCTAACCATCCCAGGACGATGAGGAATCTCCCAAAATGGCATTTGAATATTGCTGGCGTTACTACTCAGTGCATGGAAGAACCTTGCCCTTTCCTTGCTCCCGAGGCATTTGGTGTCCCTTTACCGGGCCTACGTGCGTGCCCGCCTGTCCCTGGAGAGGGAACACGCGGTGTCCACGGGGACTTTGGAGGCCTTCCGTGAACGCTGGTTACAGCGCGAGGCCGAGTGTATTACTGATGAGGATGACGTTATTTTAAAATTGTTGACTGTTGTTTTGTAAAATGTCCCAAAGGCAGTTTTATAAGAAAATAACTGCAGATGCTGGTACAAATCGAAGGTATTTATTCACAAAATGCTGGAGTAACTCAGCAGGTCAGGCAGCATCTCGGGAGAGAAGGAATGGGTGACGTTTCGGGTCGAGACCCTTCAGACTGAAGGCAGTTTTGATCGTGTTACTGTTTTTTTTTGTTGTTTTTTTTTTCTGAATAAAAGTATTCGTATATTAGAAAAAAAGAGGCAGTGGATGCAATCCAGGATGCTTTGAGAGGATTCGTGACTCAAGCACATCCTCTCAGTTATGACAAGATGCCATATAGGTGCCCCATCAGATGGGACAAGAACAGTCTTGATGATAACAAAATGGACATGGAAACTGACTCTAAACTTATCAATTCGATTTGCAGGAAGGAACTGCAGATGCTGGTTTAAACCGGAGAAAGACACATAAAGCTGGAGTAACTCAGCGGGACAGGCAGGATCTCTGGAGAGAAGGAATGGGTGACGCTTCGGGTCGAAACCCTTCTTAAGACGGATTAGATTTTGAACTAAAGTCCTTACATCTAACAGGCAGCACAGTGGTGCACTGATAGAGTTGCTGCCTTATAGCACCAGAGACCCAGGTTTGATCCTGATTAGGGGTGCAATCTATATGGTGTTTGCACATTCTCCCTGTGACAGTGTGGGGTTTTCTCTGGATGCTCCGGTTTCCTACCACATTCAAAAGACATGCTGGGGTATAGCTTAAATTGCTTCTTTAAATTGTCCCTAGTGTGTAAGATAGAACTAGTGCATGGGATTGCTGGTCGGCACAGATTCGATTGGTTGAAGGGCCTATTTCCATGCAGTATCTCTAAACTAAACTAAAAACAATTATCAAGTCCATGAAGTTGCCGCATTGCGGTAAAAAATGTCCTGAAATGTCACTAATGTCCTTTTGCTGTTTCCCAAGCTGGGCTATATGAGATTCCAGATACAGCAATTTATTTGAGTACTAACACCACTCTGAAATTGTGTTTAAAGGCATTCAATTGAACGGACAATTAAAGATGGACTATAAATATCAATGAGACCAGAATCTTGCGAATATTTGCAAAGGAAACCATTGGTCAGCAGACGTGAGATGTGAAAGTTGACTAATGCCCCGTGAACAATGACTTACAGTGGAAAATTAGTGAGGTAGTGGGTCAATACCTGGATTCCAACGCAGCTTAATACAAACAAACATTTGTTTTCTTAAAGCTGCTGAATGATACTCAGAAAAAGGCTGGATTTCATGGTGTTATTCAACACGCCGTGTACGATTTTAGTGGTTCGAAGAACATTCATGGTGTTTACAAATGTAGCTTTATGTCTCGTTTCACCAGAGCTGCTAACATTTTGCCTTTGAAGACCAGTCTCCCAGTTCCGCTCACTGTGCATTCTGCTCAGTCGATCCAATTTCCTCGGAAATTTCCTTGTGTCTTTTTATTGACACAAAATGCTGGAGTAACTCAGCGGGTCAGGCAACATCGCTGGATAGAAGGAATGGGTGATGTCTCAGGTTGAGACCCTTCTTCAGACTGAGAGTCAGGGGAGAGGGAGATACGGAAGGTTAAGGTGTGAAAACGAGACATCAAAGGGGATGAGGTTTCAAGGAAAATGTAGAATAGATCATTGTTAGTTAGGGGAAGGTGACAACGAAGCATACAAAGATAAAATTTTGACAACGCATCCTACACATCGTCTCTTTGCCAGCTTTGGGAAGAAGTAACAGAGATCAATGTCCCGAGAGAATAATTGTTCAAAGCCGTACAAACTATATCTTGAAATGAAACTCCACCAAAACAAAACCCACACTGATTGTTCCATTGATAAAAAGCAACAATAATTGAAGCTAGAATGCAGAAATAAGGAACTGCAGATGCGGGTCAGGCAGCAACCCCGGAGAACATGGATAGGTGATGTTTTGGGGTTCCATGGTGTTGCCTTGGCCAAAACGTACCTTCACCAAAATTTACCTAAAACAGCTGAACTTGTCATTACCCCGGTCACTCCCTCTTCACCCCTCTCTCAACAGGCCAGACGTATAGAAGTGCGAAAATGCACACCTCCAGATTCAGGGACAGTTTCTTCCCAGCTGTTATCAGGCAACAAACCATCCTGCCAACAACTAGAGAGGAGTGCTGAACTACTACCTACCTCATTAATCAGACTTTACTGGACTCTATCATGCACTAAACGTTATTCTCTTTATATATATATAATATAAGAAAATTACTGCAGATGCTGGTACAAATTGATTTATTCACAAAATGCTGGAGTAACTCAGCAGGTCAGGCAGCATCTCGGGAGAGGAGGAATTCTCTTTATCATGTATCTACACACTGTGGATTACATATTGTAATCATATATTGTCTCTCCTCTGACTGGTTAGCAGAAAACCTTTTCACTGGACATGATAGTAAACTAAACTAAACCAAACTACCATAATGTTTCTTCATCTTGCAGGTAGATTTCTACACCATTCTTTTTTGAAATATTATTTTATGTCACGAATCGCATCATGTAAGCCTCATTACCCCAACACGTTCACTCCCATGTAAGAGTGCTTGCATGATTTTCCGAGCCGTACCTGCTTTCAATCTCTGACTCATCCATTGCCAGTGGCATTGCCTGGGAAGCCCATTGTCGCACAGAAAAATCTCATGGAAGCATGAAAGGCTGCCCTTATGAAGTTTATTCGCAAAATATCCTATTGTTGTGCTATAAGCTCTGGTAACAGTCCCCCGTGTATTCACATAATAAGAAAGAGGCAATTTTTCAAAGAACAATGCAGGTTCGCCCTGATTCTCACCATTACTCTCAGCAGAAATATTTGGCAGATGGGTGGGAACATTTTTGTCGCACGTGATTGTCATTAACTGAATGTGTTTCTCTCAAACACAGTGTGCACCCATATCTTTAGGACAGATATTTGTACATGGGCGTTTCCATAAATACAGCACTCAGTAGTGAAACTGAAGGTCTCCACACTTCCAGGTTATTTTCCTGCTTTTTAAGTAATATTCCCATTGTTTCATATCCTGTATTTTAAGTAGTATAGATCATGGTGCATAGCCGAAAATAATGAGATGAGGCAAGCATAAATAAATCTGTTTTTACAAAGAAAAATACCAGATACGTCCAAAGACGTACAGGTATGTAGGTTAATTGTCTGGGCAAATGTAAAAATTGTCCCTAGTGTGTGTAGGATAGTGTTAGTGTGCGGGGATCGCTGGGCAGCGCGGACTTGGTGGGCCGAAAAGGCCTGTTTCCGCGCTGTATCTGAAATATGAAAATATAATAAATATGAAAATATGTCCCTGTGTTTCCTTGCCCTTTTTCGTGACATTTTTCAAGCAGGATTTCATCGTCCTTAAGCTAATTTATACCAGAAAGATTACATTAATTTTGCAATTAAATAACTCTATGCAAGTCAAATTCTGATTATGCTTATGATTTTTATCAGTTACAAGATGGTTTCCTGATGCCCCAAGCAGTTGTAGCACAACGTGAGAGGCCGTGTCCATTTGGTCACGTGTGAAATGTGTGAATTGAAAGCAGAATAACCGTTTTTATATTTGTTGTTTCTTTTTTAAAAATTGTTTATATTTTGTGTTTAAGCTTTCTAGTTTGCTCACCTATTTTAGCGATGTCTCATTCTGTAGTCCCTCCCATTGTCTAATGTTGTCAATGCTATTCATAGCGCTAAAATGGTTTTTTTTTTGCATTCATCGCGATTTTATTAAAAATTCAAACAGTGTTGAGGTGGATAGAAAATTGGTTGGCGGACAGGAAACAAAGAGTAGGAATAAACGGGTCCTTTTCGGAATGGCAGGCAGTGACTAGTGGGGTACCGCAAGGCTCAGTGCTGGGACCCCAGTTATTTACAGTGTATATTAATGATTTGGACGAGGGAATTGAATGCAACATCTCTAAGTTTGCGGATGACACGAAGCTGGGTGGCAGTGTTAGCTGCGAGGAGGATGCTAGGAGGCTGCAGAGTGACTTGGATAGATTAGGCGAGTGGGCAAATGCATGGCAGATGCAATATAATGTGGATAAAAGTGAGGTTATCCACTTTGGCGGCAAGAACAGGAAAGCAGAGTATTACCTGAATGGTGACCGATTGGGAGAAGGGGAGATGCAACGGGACCTGGGTGTCATGGTGCACCAGTCATTGAAAGCAAGCATGCAGGTGCAGCAGGCAGTGAAGAAAGCGAATGGTATGTTGGCATTCATAGCAAGAGGATTTGAGTTTAGGAGCAGGGAGGTTCTGCTGCAGTTGTACAGGGCCTTGGTGAGACCGCACCTGGAGTATTGTGTGCAGTTTTGGTCTCCTAACCTGATGAAAGACGTTCTTGCCTTAGAGGGAGTACAGAGAAGGTTCACCAGATTGATCCCTGGGATGGCGGGACTTACATATGAGGAAAGACTGGGCTTGTACTCGCTGGAATTTAGAAGACTGAGGGGGGATCTTATAGAAACATATAAAATTCTTAAGGGATTGGAGAGGCTAGATGCGGGAAGATTGCTCCCGATGTTGGGGGAGTCCAGAACCAGGGGTCACAGCTTAAGGATAAGGGGGAAGTCTTTTAGGACCGAGATGAGAAAACATTTCTTCACACAGAGAGTGGTGAGTCTGTGGAATTCTCTGCCACAGAAGGTAGTTGAGGCCAGTTCATTGGCTATATTTAAGAGGGAGTTAGATGTGGCCCTTTTTGCTAAAGGGATCAGGGGGTATGGAGAGAAGGCAGGTACAGGCTACTGAGCTGAATGATCAGCCATGATCATATTGAATGGCGGTGCAGGCTCGAAGGGCCGAATGGCCTACTCCTGCACCTATTTTCTATGTTTCTATGTTTCTAACACGATTATAATGACCCTGGCGTGAACTACAGGTCTCGTGGTGGGTTAGGTGCTGACATTTTTTAAGGGAGCTTAGAATTCAGTAAGTGGCCCATATGTCTTGTATGTCTTATAAATAATTTTTTTTCTCTCGTTTTGTTTTTCAAATTTTGAAAGTATTAACATTTTTGTTCAAATTTTGGTTGATTTTGATCACAAAATAGCTCAAAAGGACCAGAGGTAGGCCCATTTTTAATGCTGTGGTATTTCATTGTGATTCAATAACTTTCACGTTTGGCCACCCATGTCACAGGTTGGTACCCTTATTCACGGAAACACCCACATTTACTAGATTCAACAGCCACCTCCTTTTAGAGTCAAGAGTCGTTCTACTTCAGCATACCTTCCTGTTTACATTCCCTTCATATTTTGCATTTCGTTATTCGTCACTTGCATGACGGCTCCAAGGTGACATTTTTCAACACTGCGGAAATTTCTTGTGTTCACCCACCCTTGCGCTCACAAACCTACACAAAACCACAATTATAGAATATTTCTAAGAATATATTTGCAAATCATTATCTGCAAATCTTCAAAACTTCCCAGGCATTTCTGTTGTTGGAAAGAACTACAGATGCTGGTTTAAACCGAAGGTAGACACGAAATGCTGGAGTAACTCAGCAGGTCAGGCAGCATCTCTGGATAGAAGGAATGGGTGACGTTTCGGATCGAGACCCTTCTTCGTCTGAAGCTGGAACTGATGATCAACTGGACCCTCTTCAGACGAAGTCAAGTCAAGTCAAGTCAATTTATTTGTATAGCACATTTAAAAACAACCCACGTTGACCAAAGTGCTGCACATCTGACTAGGAAAAAAAAGAAACATACAGTGGCAGGCAGCCAAACACAACGGCGCGGCCATCTTGAACAAAATGTTAATTCAATCACCCACAGTCCAACAATAAAAGCACTAAACAGGCACCCAAATTACCCAACCCCAAAAACCCCCCAAAACACAGTCCAACAATAAAAGCATTAAATAGGCATTCAAATCACACACCCCAAAACCCCCAAAAACACAGTCCAACAATAAAAGCATTAAATAGGCACTCAAACCACCCAACCCCAAAAACACACAAAAAAGAAACATCCATCAAAGAAACATCCATCACAGTGAGTCTCCTCCAGTCCTCTCTCTCCTCACTGTGATGGAAGGCCACAATGTCTTTCCCTTCTCCTGCTGTCCTCGCCCGCAGTCAGGTTGTTGTGGTTGCAGGCCGCACCGGACGGTCCACATCGGGCCAAGCCCAAGGCGCGTCGCGTCGCAGCCGCTCCCGCAGCCTCCGAAGACGGCCGGCTCCGCCGATGATAAGTCCGATCCGGGGCGGGCGAACACGCTGCTGCCGCTGTTGCTGCACGTCGGGGCGGTCGTGGCCCCCGACATTGAAGCCCCCGCCCAGCAGAGAAATATCCCGCGGCCTATCTTAGGCCGCGCCGGACGGTGAAATGTCCGCGCCCCAAGCCCCGCGATCCGGGGCGGGCGAACACGCTGCCGCTGCTGGAGCTCCCGATGTCGGCATCCACGCGGCCCGAGCCTAAGGCGAGTCGCAGCCGCAGTCGCAGTCGCAGCCGCTCCCGCAGCCTCCGAAGACGGCCGGCTCCGGTGGTGGTAAGTCCGATCCGCGGGCTCCGCGAACCAGAGCCCCGGAGGCCGACAGCTCCAGGAGTTGGGCCGATGGTAGGCCGCAGCAGGAATGGAGATACGGCCCAGAAAACAAAGGTCGGGTCTCCGTTCTGAAGGGACATCTATTTACAGTGTTAGTTTCCCCCTCCCCCCCACATACACACATAGTACACAAACACAAAAACACCACATCACAACTACAATTAAGACCCAAAAAAAACAACAAAAACACAAAGACAAATGGACCGCAGGTGAGCGGCAGCTGCTAGGGCAGTGCCGCCATTTTGAAGAAGGATCTCAACCCGAAACGTCACCCATTCCTTCGACCCAGAGATGCAGCCTGTCCTGCTGAGTAACTCCAGCATTTCGTGTCTAGCTTCAGATATTTCTGTTCCTCTAATTCTGACCTCTTGGCATCCTTGAATTTAAAACTCAAGTAATCCCCTCATGATTATATACACATGGTCAAGGAATCAGAGGGGAATTGTGGAGGGTTGTTTTCTGATCGGCCGTCTGTGCCGAGTGGACTGCCCCAAAGGTGGGTGCGTTAAAGCCCATCCACTGTTTCTATATATAAACCTTAATGAAATGGATGACAATGTAGTTAACGTTGTTAGTACATTTGCAGATGACATCGTAATAGCTGCGATAGCAGACAGTCAGGACTGTTTACAAGTGTACAACAAGATCTAGGTCAGATGGGAAAGTATGCCAAAGAAGGGCACATTGAATTTAACTCAGCTGCTGCACTTTAGTATGTCACACCAGGGCAGGACATGCACAGTGAATGGTACAGCCCTGGAGGATGTTGTAGAACCGGGAGACCTGGGAACACAGATACATGATTTCCTAAAAGAGTCAGGTAGACGGTGTGGTGGAGAAGGCTTTTGGCATGCTTGCCTTCCTTGGGAAGGATATAGTCAAGTCAAGCCAAGTTTATTTGTCGCATACACATACACGATGTGCAGTGAAATGAAAGTGGCAATGCCTGCGGATTGTGTACAAAAAAGAATTACAGTTACAGCATATAAATAAAAGATAATACAGAGAAGCCAAAATTTAGTCCCTGGAGTTATAAAAGTTAACAGTCCTGATGGCCTGTGGGAAGAAACTCCGTCTCATCCTCTCCGTTTTCACAGCGTGACAGCGGAGGCATTTGCCTGACCGTAGCATCTGGAACAGTCCGTTGCTGGGGTGGTAGGGGTCCCTCATAATCTTGCTTGCTCTGGATCTACACCTCCTGATGTATAGGTCCTGCAGGGGGGCGAGTGTAGTTCCCATGGTGCGTTCTGCCGAACGCACTACTCTCTGCAGGGCCATCCTGTCCTGGGCAGAGCTGTTCCCAAACCAGACTGTAATGTTGCCGGACAGGATGCTCTCTACAGCCCCAGAGTAGAAGCATTGAAGGATCCTCAGAGACACTCTGAATTTCCTCAGCTGTCTAAGGTGGTAAAGGCGCTGCTTTGCCTTACCCACCAGTGCGGCAATGTGCATTGCCCATGTCAGATCCTCTTTGATGTGGACTCCCAAGTATTTAAAACTGCTCACCCTATCCCCAGTAGACCCATTTATCTCCAGTGGCGTGTACGTCCTTGGATGTTGAGCCCTTCTAAAGTCCACAATCAGCTCCTTAGTTTTTGTGATATTCAAGAGGAGGCTGTTGTCCTGACACCAGAGTGCCAGATCAGCCACCTCCTCCCGGTAGGCCTTCTCATCGTTGTCAGAGATCCGGCCCACCACCAAGGTGTCATCAGCAAACTTGATGATGGAGTTTGAGCTGAACCTGGCCACACAGTTATGTGTGTACAGGGAGTACAGTAGGGGGCTAAGGACGCAACCCTGGGGGGATACTATGTTCAGGGTGAGGGGGCTAGATGTGTGTTCCCACATCCTGACCACTTGGGGCCTGGCCGTAAGAAAGTCCAGGACCCAGGCACACAGAGGAGTGCTAAGCCCCAATTCCAGCAGCTTCTCAACCAGTCTGGTGGGGACTATTGTGTTGAAAGCTGCACTAAAGTCAATGAACAGCATCCTCACATAGCCCCCCTTCTGGCTGTCCAGATGAGAGAGAGCGGTGTGCAGAACCTGGGAGACCGCATCATCCGTGGACCTGTTCGGACGGTATGCGAACTGTAGTGGCTCCATGTTGCGAGGAAGGAGGGCACAGATGTGCTTCTTGATTAGTCTCTCGAAGCATTTCATGACAACCGAGGTGAGGGCCACCGGTCGGTAGTAATTTAAACAAGCTGGAGAGGGATTCTTTGGCACCGGTACAATAATGGATCTTTTGAAGCATGCAGGGACCACGGACTTGGCCAAGGAGAGGTTGAATACAAAGTTTCCCGAGTACAAAGAGTACAAAGGTTGGGACATCATGATGCAGCTGCACAAGTCGTTGGTGAGACCACACTCAGAGTACTGCCTACAGTTTTGGTCACCAGGCTGCAAGAAGGATGTCATTAAGTCAAGTATAGTATGATTTGATTGGATAGCATGCAAAACAAAATCTCTCCTGACTGCATGCAAGATTGGACACCACATCGGAATTGTGGCTGAACCAAAGTCTTGTGACTTCCTTCCTTTTGAACTATAACTGGGGTTTTTTTCAATCTGCTTTGCTACTTTCAACAGTACATGCAGTTTACAGACACATCTGTTTCCAAAGATCATAGGATCATTTGTCAAGTGCAACATTTAACATTTTTCTGCATTAAATTTTTGCCACGTGTCTGCTTATTCCACCTACCTATCAATATCTTTCACACCAATTACTGTCCTTGTCATAGTTCATTATCTTCATAGTTCATTATCTGAAATACCCATGTCAGATTGCAAATGTTTTTCCCCCTGAGAAATCAATTTCAAACACCAAACCATCTGACGCCTCTATATCAGTTTCCACTGGAAACACCCAAAGAGGAACTAGTATTCTGGTCAGATGACATTCTCTCCTATAAAGTTACCGTGATGTACAGGAAATAAAACAGCTTTCTACCCTCTATGATTAAGAATGCAGATCTAAATTTAGCACTACGGACTTTTGTGATTTGTGCAATATTATTCAACAGGAACTCGAATTCACAATTAATCAATGAAATTAATAAAGAGTGGGCGTTTGTTAATTTCCCCATCTCAAAACGCGATGATTCATCCTCTATGTCATGGTAGAACAAAGATACTGTACAATGAACTAGTACATTGTAGCTGCAGATTATACTAACCCTGGTTTCACTTAGCAGTGCAAAGAAATTCATTTACAACAATTAGATCAAATCGTGTTGGGCAATCCTATTCATAAATGAGAAAAAAAACCAGACTGCTGCAGGAACTCAATGGGTCAGGCAGTGTTTGTGGAGGGAAATGGACAGCCAACTTCTCATGTTGATACCGTTCTTCACGTACAACTTGCTTTTACCGTCTCCATGATGGTGAACAATCTGCTAGAATGAATTCATCCTCTTGCTAGGAGGAAGCCGACTATCCTCAAAGCTTAATTACATAATGAGTTAAATGCTCTCATTGGCCATCATTTTAAACTGCTATGTGATAGTGAAAACAGTTGGGGTATAACTTTTAATGTTCTTGCTTTGTCATTAAGTTTAGCTTAGTTTAGAGAGACAGCACGGAAACAGGCCCTTCGGCCCACCGCGTTCGCACCGACCAGCGATCCCCGCACATTCACACTACTCTTCACACGCGGGACTATTAAAAAAAATATTTATACCAAGCCAATTAACCTACAAACCTGTACGTCTTTCGAGTGTGGGAGGAAACCGAAGATCTCCGAGAAAACCCATGCAGATCACGGGGAAACTCCATTCCTAAAGTAGAACTTAACAAATATTGATGTTGTCCTGGCAAAGCATTCAAAGATGAACTGTTTGACTCGATCGTGCAACCGCCACCTTCAAATACTGTGCCAATTTGATTAATTACGGCTCAGGGACTTTCAAGCTGATCATCCTCTTTCTTGGCATCAATCTGTGAGACCCCAGCAGAGGCAGCCTGTTCAGCCATGAGTTTGGTTCCTGCGGCTGGTGTAAGCACTGCATTAAGCCATTTATGATCCAAAGGAGTCGTTTTCCTGATGTACTGATTCTTAATCTCTCAGTACAGTGACAAGATGTGGACAATAGACAATAGGTGCAGGATTATGGCCATTCGGCCCTTTGAGCCAGCACCGCCATTCAATGTGATCATGGCTGATCATTCTCAATCAGTACCCCGTTCCTGCCTTCTCCCCATACTCCCTGACTCCGCTATCATTAAGAGCTCTATCTAGTTCTCTCTGGAAAGCATCCGGAGAATTGGCCTCCACTGCCTTCTGAGGCAGAGAATTCCACAGATTTACAATTCTCTTGAGTGAAAAGGTTTTTCCTCATCTCCGTTCTAAATGGCCTACCCCTTATTCTTAAACTGTGGCCCCTGGTTCTGGACTCCCCCAACATTGGGAACATGTTTCCTGCCTCTAACGTGTCCAAACCCTTAATAATCGTATATGTTTCAAGAAGAGAAATAAGAGAAATTATAGAAACTAGCACACAGTTGCCTGGATGTATCAAGTCAAGTCAAGTTTATTTGTCACATACAAGATGTGCAGTGAAATGAAAGTGGCAACGCCTGCGGATTGTGCTAAACTACAAAACAGAATAGAATTATTTTTTTAACACAAATTTTTTTTTAATACAGTAATTAAATTAGTCCCTATCACTATATTCTTGGAAGTTTCAATCGTTTATTCCATCCAATCGGAACACTCTCCCTCCTCAACCTGCCTTACCATTGGAAGGCTTAGGAAGTCCAGCGTGTCCCTTGCGACTCTCAGCAACTTCTACAGATGCACGATAGAAAGCATTTTATCAGGATGCATCACAGCTTGGTTTGGGAACATCTCCATCTAAGACCACAAGAAGTTGCAGTGAATTGTGGACGCAGCCCAGACCATCACACAAACCAACCTCCATTCTCTTGACTCCATTTATACCTCGCGCTTCCTCGGCAAGGCCAGCAGCATAATCAAGGACGAGTTGCACCCTGGCCACTCCCTCTTCACCCCTCTCCCATCAGGCAAAAGGTATAGAAGTGTGAAAACGCACATCTCCAGATTGGACAATTTCTTCCCAGCTGTTATCAGGCAACTGAACCATCCTACCACAATCTACCTCATTGGTGACCTTCTGACTATCCTTGATCGGACTTTATTAGCTTTACCTTGCACTAAACGCTATTCCCTTATGAACATCGACTTCTCCAACTTTAGATAGTTCCTCTGTCCCTCTCTTCCCCTCCCCCTTCCCAGATTTCCCTCTATCTTCCTTTCTCCACCTATATCCTTCCTTTGTCACGCCCCCGACATCAGTCTGAAGAAGGGTCTCGACCCGAAACGTCACCCATTCCTTCTCTCCTGAGATGCTGCCTGACCTGCTGAGTTACTCCAGCATTTTGTGAATAAATACCATCGATTTGTATCAGCATCTGCAGTTATTTTCTTATATTCCCTTTCCCTGTATCTATACACTGTAAATGGGTCGATTCTAATCATGTATTGACTTTCTGCTGACTGGATAGAATGCAACAAAAGCTTTTCACTGTACCTCAGTATACGTGACAATAAACTAAACTCACACTGAAAGGTTTAGAGCAATATGGGTCAAATGTGGGCAGGTGGGACTAGCATAGATAGGGCATTTTGGTCAGCGTGGCAAATTGGTCCACAGGGCCCGCTTCTGTGCTGTACGACTCTATGACTATGCAGATCTCCATTATTTAGGAGCCACAAATAAAAATGTTCAAAGGAAATTAAGCAATAGAGATAGGGATACATATCTGTCAACCATGTGATTAACCATATTCAGTTGATTATAGAACACAATCTAAGAGCTGGAGGGCAACGACTTAGGTCACTTGCAATTAAGCTTTGACCAGCACTGCACCTGGAAAGTTGCTATCATTCCCGAAAATCAAAGCATTAAAAGTACTTTGAGTAGATCTGCTTTATTTGAAGCCCAACACAGGATCTTAATACTAATTAAACCCGGATAGATTTATTCCAATTTTCACAGTATGACTGGAAAACTTGTAGTTCTAAAGGAAATATTTATCACTTCACACTTATAACTTTTTGAATTCAAAGAATGCAACTAATCAAACCATTGCCAGATGCCAGATTTTCCAATTTGTCCCACTCCATTGCTTTCTGTCTCACCCCCACATATTATTTCCACAGATACTTAGTCATTTGCCTTTTGAAAAATACTCGTGATCTGGAATTGTGGTGGAAGTTAATGCAAAAAATGCTGAATTTTTAAAAATCACAATGTCTTCAAATTTATTTGACAATCACCTCAAACCTTTACCCTCTGATTATTAACTTTTCTCCATCTGAGAAACATCTCAATACTTTTTAAAGCATCAAAACTCTTCATCGCCATCAAAAATCATAACTTCTGCAACAAGTCACATAAGGGTGGCATCCTAGAAGGGCGGTACGGTGGCGTAGTAGTAGATCTACTGCCTTACAGCGCCAGAGACACGGGTTGGATCCTGACTACGGGTGCTTCAATGTACAGAGTTTGTACGTTCTTCCCGTGACATGCATGGGTTTTCTCCAAGACCTGGACAGGTTGTGTGAGTGGGCGGATACATGGCAGATGCAGTTTAATGTAGATAAGTGTGAGGTTATTCACTTTGGAAGTAAGAATAGAAAGGCAGATTATTATCTGAATGGTGTCAAGTTAGGAGGAGGGGGAGTTCAACGAGATCTGGGTGTCCTAGTGCATCAGTCAATGAAAGGAAGCATGCAGGTTCAGCAGGCAGTGAAGAAAGCCAATGGAATGTTGGCCTTCGTAACAAGAGGAGTTGAGTATAGGAGCAAAGAGGTCCTTCTACAGTTGTACCGGGCCCTGGTGAGACCGCACCTGGAGTACTGTGTGCAGTTTTGGTCTCCAAATTTGAGGAAGGATATTCTTGCTATGGAGGGCGTGCAGCGTAGGTTCACTAGATTAATTCCCGGAATGGCGGGACTGTCGTATGTTGAAAGGCTGGAGCGATTGGGCTTGTATACACTGGAATTTAGAAGGATGAGGGGGGATCTTATTGAAACATATAAGATAATTAGGGGATTGGACACATTAGAGGCAGATAACATGTTCCCAATGTTGGGGGAGTCCAGAACAAGGGGCCACAGTTTGAGAATAAGGGGTAGGCCATTTAGAACGGAGATGAGGAAGAACTTTTTCAGTCAGAGGGTGGTGAAGGTGTGGAATTCTCTGCCTCAGAAGGCAGTGGAGGCCAGTTCGTTGGATGCTTTCAAGAGAGAGCTGGATAGAGCTCTTAAGGATAGCGGAGTGAGGGGGTATGGGGAGAAGGCAGGAACGGGGTACTGATTGATAGTGATCAGCCATGATCGCATTGAATGGCGGTGCTGGCTCGAAGGGCTGAATGGCCTACTCCTGCACCTATTGTCTATTGTCTATTGTCTAAGATCGGTTTCTTCCCACACTCCAAAGAAGTACAGGTAGGTTAATTGGCTTGGTATACATGTAAAATTGTCCCTAGTGTGCGTAGGATAGTGTTAATGTGCGGGGATCGCTGGTCGGTGCAGACTCGGTGAGCCGAAGGGCCTGTTTCCACGCTGCATCTCTAAACTAAACTAAAATGGAAATAGCCAAGGTTCATCAGTCACTCCAAACAAAAACAAAAGCAGTCATATTACAGAGCTATAAATCATGTGCACTGCAAGTGCACTTGTTTTCTGGTCAAAGAAAAAGACAGAGACAGACGACTTGCATTTGCAGGTGTCACACCACTTATGAACTCACAATTCACAATTTTTGCAGTGATGCTAATGATCCTAGCAAACAGTGGCCTGTTTCCTTTATCATTGTTACTTTTTTGCATATCTTTCTTTCATTTGTTCTATATCTCTCTATAACACTCTATATCTCTCGTTTCCCTCTCCCCCAACTCTCAGTCTGAAGAAGAGCCCCGACCCCAAACGCCACCTGTTCCTTTTCTCTAGAGATGCTGTCTGACCCGCCGAGTTACTCCAGCTTTTTGTGTCAATCTTCGAACTCGATACCGAGTTCTTCAACTTCAGATCACTTTGGTCAGTTTTTGCCTGCCTCAATATTTGGACGTGCCATTCTGCAACCCCGCTCTATGCCGCAACTTTTTCGTTCCTTTTTTCCGTTCTGGCCAACTCAGCACATCCCTGTGGGCTTTACATCACCGCTCAGGCTTCACAACATTAGCAACACAACACCCTGACAAAAGAGCGCAACTCTCTATTCAACAGCAGCTTCATTTCTCTCTATTACTGACAATCCATCGACTTCCCTTAGAACAACTTGCTTTCTTCTCTTGTAGAAACAAGGAACTGCAGATGCAGGTTTACAAAAAAGAAAAAAAAAGACAAAGTGTTGGACTAACTCAGCAGGTCAGGCAACATCCTTGGTGAACGTGAATATGTAACATTTCATCCCTTCTTCAGACTGATGATTTATCTCTTTCTCAGCTCGGATGTGCTAACTGGTCTCTCTTTCCACAGATGCTGCTTGGGTGACTGAGTCCCTCCAGGTTTTCTGTTTTTGTTTGAAATTCGAGCACCACCTGTTCCATTTCAAAATTCATTAACAGTTTTAATCCATTTTTCCTTGACTCAGTTGATTCCGTAAGCTGACTGCAGGTCTAAATTCACCACTTTAATTAGTAACAGAAGAGGATTATGAATTTAAAATGCCTTTGGTAACTTATAAATGCATTCTTTGAAGGTTTCCAAAACAGTTTAATTTTTAAACTTAATTTTTTTTTAAACTCAATTTTATAGTTTAGAGAATTTAACATCCCGTCAAATGACTAGGAAACATTCATGATGTAAAATAAATCATCTGCTCAAACATATAATCTTTTTCCATCCATTAGGAAAAGTTGTTTATAATTACAAGACTGACTTGTAAACAGTCTTTGCAGTCTGTGAGGTCACTAGATACAAGGCAAAATACAGAATTGGGCCATTTGGGCAAAAGACTGCAGAGGTTACAGGCGTCGTGGTAAAGTTGCTGCCTCACAGTGCCAGAGACCTGGGTTCGATCCCGACTACGGGTGCTGTCTGTACGGAGTTTGTACGTTCTCCCGTGACCTGTGTGGGTTTTCTCCAAGATCTTCGATTTCCCCCTACAGATTTGTAGGTTAACTGGCTTGGTGTAAATGTAAAATTGTCCCTGGTGTGTGTAGGATAGTGTTAATGTGCGGGGATCGCTGGTCGGTGCGGTCTCGGTGGGCCGAAGGGCCTGTTTCCGCGCTCTATCTCTAAACTAAAAAAAAGTAAATTAAAAGTTATAGCAGGCAGCTCGCCACTCTCTTCATGGGCAATTTGGGAGGGGCATTAAATGCTGGATCCGCCTGTGAAGCCCACATAGTAATCATAGGCAATAGAACAATAAGGCAGGGGAACAGGCCCTTTGGCCCACAATGTCAGTGCTAATGCCACTGTAAACTGCACATCCATCTGCACAGGGTCCATATCTCTGTATCCCGTCTGTTTGGTTTTGTCTGTCTAAATGCTGCTATCACATCTGCTTCCACCACTTCCCCTGATAGTGTATTCCAGGAATCAACCACACGAAAAAAAGTATTGCTTCTTAAATCTCCTATAAACTTTCTCCCTCTCACCTTAATGCTAAGCCCTGTGGTATTTGACATATTTCTTGAAAAAAGGCTACCTACGCCATCTACCTAACCAGGACGGCTAATGAAATGTTGCCTCCGTTGCAAGAGTCAGTGCAAGGAAGGCTCACTGTCTCCTGGGCTTAATTGGTCGATGTATGGAGAGATTGAGCAGGCCAAGCCTTTGCTCACTGGAGTTTAAGAGAATGAGAAATTATTGAGTCAGATACAGTTCTGAAGTTCCCCTCAGAGTTGTTATCTAAGAGTGAGGGGTTACAGTTTCAGAACAAGTGGTTCTCTTTTATTACTGATAAAAAGGGGGTTCTTGAGGATTTTAGACTTCTGGACTTCTGTATCCCAGGGTTGTAGGGATGAAATAATTGAAAACATCCAAAGTAAAAATTGATACATACTTGAACTAGAGTGAATCAGCTGGTATGTGGTGAAAGCAAAACAGAGGAATGACAAATTATTTTACATTTCCTTTGTCATTCTTTTAGAAACATAGAAAATAGGTGCAGGAGTAGGCCATTCAGCCCTTTGAGCCAGCACCACCATTCAATATGATCATAGCTGATCATCCAAAATCAGTATCCCGTTGCAGCTTTTCCCCCATATCCCTTGATTCCCTTAGCCCTAAGAGCTATACCTAACTCTAATCTAACATTTTTATGCAAATAATATTTCGAATGAGACTTCAAAACCTGGCCAGATCGGATGCAAAGTCTCCTGTTACCACAGATATGTTGGTGTTCTCAGAGGTTTTCCTGGCATTCTCTTTACATCAGAATTACTGCAACTGCCACGTTCCTATCACTCAGCCTCAGCTGGTTTCTTCCCTGCTCAGTCCCCTCCCTTCCTCTATGTTCCCCTCTATCTCTGGTGGACAGATTAGCTGCTTTTTTCTTCTTCTTGTGAAGCCAAACCTTCACCATCCCCTCTCAATCAATAGCGACCTATCAAGTCCATTTTCCTGATCCCCACCGTATCAGTTATTCCCTCAATTCAACCCAACTTTCTACAGCTTAAAACATGACCATTTGCTGAACTGCTTCCAGTTCTAACAAAAAGCAATTGATCCAAAATGTTCACTCAGTCTCTCTAGATACTGCCTGCCCTGCTATCTACAGCACTTGATATTTTCATTTTAGATTAATCCATGGAACAGCACAGCCATTGGACCCATAATATTTGTGCCGACCCCTATGCCAATTTAAACACCACGTCTACCTGTGAGTGGTCTATATCCCCAAATTCCCTAGCCTGTTCACGTCTGAATAAATGCTGCTTTAACATAGCTATCGTACTTGCTTCCACCACTTCCTCAGGCAGTGCGTATCAGACACCTATCACATACTGTGTTTACAACAAAAAAAACTTGCCTCTCAAATCTCCTTTAAACTTTCCCACTCTCACTACTAAACCAACATTTCGTGCCTGATATAAAGTTTCTGACTATCTACCGTTTCTATTCCGCTCATTTTTATACATTTCGCAGGTCTCCTCCACTCAGCCTCCGGCACTCCAGAGAAAACAATCAAAGTTTGTCCAACTGCTCCTTACTGCCAATACACACACACTCACTGTTTGCTGCTCAGTGGGAGAATGAAATCTATATACTAAAACGCTCATTTGTTTGGTTGTTCCTGAACTACAGCCAAAACGGTACACGATAGCGTGCTAATTTTAGGCCCACCTTACTCACCGTCGTCCCTTTGGTGCTAATGGAAGAAGTTTCATTGAAATCGGTGTTATATTTTTAAAGTTATTCACATTTTAAAGTTTAAATCTATCTCCTTGGGAGGGAGGGGGGAGGAGGTGGGGGGGAGGAGGGTGGATAAGGGGAGTTAAGGGGGATGGAATGGGGGGGAGGGGAGTGAGAGGAGAGGGGAGTGGGAGGAGAGGGGGAGGGGAGGGGTAGGAGAGGGGAGGGGTAGGAGAGGGGAGGGGGTAGGAGAGGGGAGGGGGTAGGAGAGGGGGAGGAGAGGGGAGTGGGAGGGGAGAGGGGAGGGGTAGGAGAGGGGAAGGGGTAGGAGGGGAGGGGTAGGAGGGGAGGGGTAGGAGAGGGGAGGGGTAGGAGAGGGGAGGGGTAGGAGAGGGGAGGGGGTAAGAGAGGGGAGGGGGTAAGAGAGGGGAGGGGGTAGGAGAGGGGAGGGGGTAGGAGAGGGGAGGGGGTAGGAGAGGGGAGGGGGTAGGAGAGGGGAGGGGGTAGGAGAGGGGAGGGGGTAGGAGAGGGGAGGGGGTAGGAGAGGGGAGGGGGTAGGAGAGGGGAGGGCGGAGGAAAGAGGAGGGGGAGGAGAGCGGAGTGGGAGGAGAGGGGAGTGGGAGGAGAGGGGAGTGGGAGGAGAGGGGAGTGGGAGGAGGGGGAGGGGAGGAGAGGGGGAGGGGAGGAGAGGGGGAGGAGAAGGGGAGGGGAGGGGGAGGGGAGGGGAGGAGAGGGGGAGGGGAGGAGAGGGGGAGGGGAGGAGAGGGGGAGGGGAGGAGAGGGGGAGGGGGGAGGGGGAGGGGAGAGGGGGAGGGGAGGAGAGGAGAGGGGAGGAGAGGGGGGGAAGAGGGGGAGGAGAGGGGGAGGGGAGGGGAGGGGAGGAGAGGGGGAGGGGAGGAGAGGGGGAGGAGAGGAGAGGGGGAGGGGAGGAGAGGAGAGGGGGAGGGGAGGAGAGGGGGAGGGGAGGAGAGGGGAGGAGAGGAGAGGAGAGGGGGAAGGGAGGGGAGGAGAGGGGGAGGGGAGGCGAGGGGAGGAGGAGGAGGAGAGGGGGAGGGGGAGGAGAGGGGAGAGGGTGCTGCACCAATGCAGGGGAGGTTTGGGCCCAACGGGTCCACTTGGTCTAGTCTGCAATAAAAACAGAAAATGCTGGAAACGTTCAGCATCAAGTGGGGCAGTTAATATTTCAGATTGAAGATAATTGTGCTTTGCAGCTTCAGAGATTTTGTTCAAACTATTGTGTAATGCTGCCCTCAGCTGGCTCACAATTTATTACAGATTTTTATAAAAAATTAAATCACATTTTAATACCAGTCAGTACCCACGCCACAAATTACATCTCACGATGTAAGACATGATCTTATGATCTTAAAAAGCAAATTTTAAATTATGGAAAAAAATACCTTATGAAAACATCTAAATGTAAAAATCTCTAAATTTAATAATGAACACATACACATGCAACACACATTTGCCTTCCCCACACACCGTTCTCTCCCCCCCCCCCCCCCCCACTAAATGGGAATGCAGTTGCAAAAGTAGCTACAAGTCCGTGCTTTGTCTTTCAGAGGTCCCATCCATCATCAAGGAGAACCACCTTTGTATAATGCTGCCCTTCCCCCATCCTGCATTGCCGAGGCCATTTGTAGCTGCCTCAACTTCACCAATACTGTGTCGGAAGGAACTGCAGATGCTGGTTTAAACCGAAGATAGACACAAAAAGCTGGAGTAACTCAGCGGGACAGGCAGCATCTCGACCCGAAATGTCACCCATTCCTTCGCTCCAGTGATGCTGCCTGTACCTCTGAGTTACTCCAGCTTTTTGTGTCTATCTTCACCTATTCTGTGATGAGTAACGCCGTTTTACAATCCTTGTTCACTGGATAAGCTTATTGTATTGTTCTGCAAACAGACTGAACTTGCGAGCATTCTTGTTTCTTGGTCTTAGACAAGTTAGAAGAGAAAACCCTTCTGTAAATCAGGCAAAAATTTATGGTGCACCGAGATACTGGCCAAATAATTAGGTGGGTGGAAAAGGAGATGGCATTACCAACCACTCAGAATAGTTAGTTCAGAAGTCTCAAAATATTTCTTTTTTTTATTGGTATTTTCAGAAATATCACTGTTTTAAACAAAATGTTTTCAATAGATTTCCCTCATCAAAGTAATAGTTAACGAATCATGCTGATATCTTTATTGCTTTTAACATTGTGCAAAAATTAACACAAATATAGATAAACATTCAATAATGCAGTTTATCACTTGAATACTAACATAGTTTTGAATAAATACGTCAACTCTCACCCACCAGGTCCCACCTAGTACTGTAGACATGCAGGATGAGCTTGCAGTTGTATGAGCATCTCCATAGTGCACAACTGAAGTACTTGGGCCCAAAACGTTTCACTCCCCAAACCAAAGCTTTGTTTATTCACCACTTTAACTAGTTTAAGACAGAGATAGATAGATTCTTGATTAGTACGGGTGTTAGGGGTTATGGGGAGAAGGTAGGAGAATGGGGTTAGGAGGGAGAGATAGATCAGCCATGATTGAATGGCGGGCTGGACTTGATGGGTCGAATGGCCTAATTCTGCTCCTATCACTTATGACCTAACAAGGAAGTCTGAAGAGTTTTTGGCTCTCTTTCAGAAACAGTAATTTAGAAAGCCCACTGAAAATGAAAATGCACTTTCGAGCAAAAAAGGTTCTGTAGTTACCACAAAACTTGTGTGGGGAGTTAGGGTTGGTGGTGGGTGGTAGAGAGAAAGAAAAGCCATGTTAGGAAGTTATTCCAGCTTTGTTGTGTAACAAAGCTGCAACACATTACTTAGGTTCATGAGGTTCATGATGAGCAACTTATTTCCAAAATCTTTTAACAAAGTAATTAAAATACAATGAACAATTAAAATATATTGCATACGTGAATGGAGGTGCAAATTGAACAATGGCAGTGAATTCGATGCAATTGTATGATATCCACAAAATGGTTGCACAAGAGAAAAACATTCCATCCAATTTCAACTATTAATTTTAGGGCTCAGCAAAGATAAGAGTGGCAAAATGTTGCTGGGAACCACCTTCTCCTCTACAATCGAATACCTGCATTAGGGAATATTAAAAGCATACCACAAAACAAATCCTATTATGACCATTCAATTCCTTTCATCCCACCCCAATCCAAAGTCAAATTAGAGTGTTGAGCAGTTTTCCACTGATGATGTGCCGTGATAGAACAAAAATGACCGATTTCATATTGGACATCATTTTTTTAAAAAGAAGCTGTCATGGTAAATGACATCCTATTTAAATGCATCACGTGTTACTGTGAATCAGAAAGGTCAGAGGACGCATGGTGCAGGGATGTAAGGAATCGAGGAGGAATAAACAGCACATTCTGTGTTCAGTGTCCTTGGAGTGTGTTTATTGCATTCAGAAGAGATTGGCCTGTAAGAGATGTTCAGTATTGAAGCGGATGAATTCGCCATGGAGGTTGCCCACCACCCCCCACAGCCTGGAGCCCACGGATCGTGTAGGCTCTCTGCCGTACCACGCCCCTATGGGTTGTGTAGGCTCCCTGCCGTTCCACGCCCCCACGCCTGGACCTCCAGCCGAGACCCCGATGAGATCTGGATCTCTTGTCCCTCGTTCCCCTCACCTCCTCGAAAACTTCACACGTGTCAATTCCACCCTCACCATCAGCCAGAGAGGCAGCTGGAATTAGAGGTTTGAATTCATTCGACCCGAGTGGAGAAGCAAGTGCAAGGTGGGCGGCATGGTCAGAGGAATTTGGTGTTCACACTGACAGCCTGGGACTGTATTTTAAAGGAGCAACGATGGTGCAACCCACACAACAGAGAGCCAGGAGGCAACGCAGATTATGCGATGGCTGTTGCCGCACTGAACAAGCATTATGTGGTGCAAAGATATGCTACTTTTCAATGACATGTATTTCACCAAATGACAGAGAGGAGCAAATCACAGCTCAGTATGTCACAGCTCAGTGTGGCACAGCGGTAGAGTTGCTGCCTTGCAGCACCAGAGACCTGGGTTCGATCCAGATTACGGGTGCTGGCTGTGTACGTTCTCCCCGTGACGGCGTGGGGTTTCTTTGAGATCTTCAGTTTACTCCCACACTCCAAATACGTACAGGTATGTAGGTTAATTGGCTTTGTGTAAAATTGTCCCTAGTGTGTGTAGGATAGCGTTAATGTGCAGGTGTTGCTGGTCGGTGCGGACTTGTTGGGCCTGTTTCCGTGCTGTATATCTAAAACTAAAAAGATTGCCTCAAATTTCTGAGGACTGCAACTATGGCGCCGAGTTGGAGAATCAAATTGCCCTAGACCTAAACTCATGCCTGGAACACCTGGATAAAAGAGCACCTACCTCAGACTCCTATTCATAGACTACAGCTCGGCCTTTAACACCATTATACCATCCAAGCGTATTACCAACCACGCGGGTCTTGGAATCAGCACTCATCTATGCAACTGGATCCTCAACGTCCTGACCAACAGACCCCAATCAGTGAGGATAGGGGAGAAATCATTCTCTATGATAATCCTCAACACTGGTGCACCACAAGGATGCGTTCTCAGCCCCTTTCTTTACTCCTTGTGCACCCACGCACAAATTTAATTTTCAAATTTGCAGGCAAAACCACCATTGTGGGCCAGATATCATGATGAGACAGAGTACAAGAAAGAGATTGAGAACCTCGTGCCGAGACAACAACCTTTCTCTCAATGTCAGTAAGACAAAGGAGATAGTGATTGACTTCAGGAAGCAAAGCGGAACACATACCCCAGTTTATATTGACGGTGCCAAAGTAGAGATGGTTGAAAACTTCAAATTCCAAGGAGTCAATATCACCAACAACTTCTCCTGGACCACCCATATTGAAGCAACAACTGCACACCATTGCCTCCACTTCTTTAGTAGGCTTAGGAAGGTCGGCATGTACCCAACAACTCTCACCAACTGGTACAGATGCCCATAGAAAGCATTTTATCGGGATGGTTGGTTTGGGAACAGCTCCATCCAAGACCGCAAGAAGATGCAGCAAATTGTGGACGCAGCCCAGACCATCACACAAACCTACCTCCCTTCCATTTACACCCCACGCTGCCTCGGTAAAGCCAGCAGCACAATCAAGGATGAGTCGCACCCTGGCCACTCCCTCTTCTACTCATTGGGCAAAAGGTATAGAAGTGTGAAAACACACACCTCCGGATTCAGGGACAGTTTCCACCCAGCTGTTATCAGGCAACTGAATCATCCTACTATAACTAGAGAGCGGGCCTGAAGTGCTATCTACCTCATTGGCGACTTTCGGACTATCTGTGATCGGACTTTACTAGCTTTACCTTGCACAAAACTTTATTACACTGTAAATGTAATGATGTATTGTCTTTCTGCTGACTGGTTAGCATACATCAAAAGCTTTTCACTGTACCTCGGTAAACATGATAATAAACGAAACTAAAATCAGGGATCAGGTTATACAAACTTGCATATCAAATAGCTTGAGACGCAAGTTGTTGGAGAAAAGAGGCACGCTAACATTAGCAGAAATATTGACAATTGCGTGTTCATTTGAAGCCGTGGAAACCTAGTTTCAGACAATGAAATTGGACGGAGGAAATCACGTACTGGCACTCGCAAGGGTCATGCAGATGGTAAGAGTCATTCCAAACCTGAAGATAACTGTGTGTTTTAGATGTGGGAATTCTGGACATTTTGCCAAAGATTAGTCCAACGTGCAGAAAGTACGGGAAAAAACCCAAAACCTTTTGCAAGGAAGCGTCGAGCCCCAGGCAAACCAAAGAGAGATGATGGAAAAACAAACAGACTTTGAGGAAGAAGAAGGCAGAGAGGCAGATACGATCAAAATTAACGTGAGTGTAAACGTGATGAAAGAAGGATGGACACAGGATATGCTTTTGCTATCAACAATAAGCACGCAAAAGTGCCGGTGTGAATTGGAGTAGACATGACAGTGATATCTGGAAGCGATAGCAATATTATTGGTAGAGCACTGCGGGAAGACTTAAAATGGAATAAGATAAAATGCGCTTCAAGAAAGTGAGAGAATAAATTGTATCCTTATACATCATCAAAACCACTCCAGATGGTTGGATGGTTCAAGGCAGAGGTCCAAGCAGATGATAAAAGCACACTGTTGGCTGAATTTGTGTCATCGAGGAGAAAGAAAACCACTCATGAGTAGAAAGACTACCCTAGCATTTAATGGTGCTGCACATTGGGATAAATGTGAACTCACTGAAGTCATACACAGACTTAAATGAGAAGTTCAAGGCAGTATTTGAAGGCATTGGGAAATTGCATGATTGTCAAGTCAAACTCAAGATAGACAAAAAATGTTAAGCCAATAGCACAACCAATGAGAAGAACTCCATTTGGGTTAAGAGCAAAGGTTGAGGCTAAGATCCAAGACCCATTAAACACGATATCAATGAACCTGTTGAAGAATCAAGGCCATGGGTCAGTCCAGTTGCAGTAGTCCCAAACCAAACGGAGAGATAAGGCTTTGTGTGGGCATGAGACAAGTAAATGAGGCAATAACACGAGAGAGACACCCCATACCTACTGTTGATGAGGTTCTACAAGAGCTATCTACAAGCAAAGTATTTTCAAAGCTAGACCTAAAGTGGGGTTATCATCAGTTGGAGTTAGATAGAGTCAAGGAAAATAACTACTTTTGTCACACATTGTGGTCTCTACCGATATAAGAGGTTGCTGTTCAGAGATTTGCCAATAAGAAATTCACAAGGTAATTCAAGGGATTCCTGGAACTGCAAACATCTCAGATGAGATCATTATTCATGGTACCACACATGAGGAACACAATGAGACTCAGGCAGACACTAGCTCGGTTAAAGCCTGCTGGATTGATAGTGAATGCGGACAAATGTTTGCCTGGTGTTTCAGCAATTGGTGTTTGTGGGTCACAAGGTGACCAGTAATGGCATCAATCTAGCTGAGGACAAGATTGAATCTGAGAAAGAAGTTTGAGAACCAAGAGATATGAGAACTATGAGATGTGTTAACATGTGAAAATGATGCGTTATCAATGTAACGAACGCCATATCCCAAACAGTGTTGGAATGTTCAGTTTACAATATGATGCGGAAACCCTTTTTGTTTGACAAGGGAGGGATATCGTGGTAACTGGCGTCTTTTTAAAAGTGTTACTATGAGTCAGAAAGGTCAGAGGACACATGGTGCCGGGATGTAAGGAATGGAGGGGAATTAAACAGCATGTTCTGTGTTCAGTGTCCTTGGAGTGTGTTCATTATATTCGGATCAAGGTGAGGATCTAACAGGAGCCAACAGAGCTATGAGATGTTCTACCATTTGACTCAATGCATCAATCGTCATCTCTACATACAAAATCATTAGTATAGTTGTGGATGCAAGGATTGAAAATAAATGCTTTCAGTAATTTCTACCACAACTGGGTTTTAATTTGTTTCACAATTAGATCACTGAATACTTGATTATCATTATACCTTTAATAGCAAAAATGGATAAACAACTGGAAACATACAAAGCTGTTATATTTCTTTGGAAATTAAAATCAATTTTGACTAAACATGGCAAATAAGCCACATGTTTCCTTATGTGCTGCATGCACCTGCAGTCTCAAATTTCAAAAGAAATTAATCTACATATGTGCCTCTTTTGTTTCTCAGAGCCCTAGAACTATGGTTTGGATTTGGGGTGGGGTGGGTGGGGGGAGGAAACCAACACGGGAAAGTCTAAAAGCCTAGGTACCCTGCAGCACAATTAAACAGGAAATTCTAAAATGCTATGTTAAATCTGACTTCGCAAAGCATGAGCCAGGCTGGTCCATTTTCATTTATCTTGCATTTTCACACCAATCACTCAATGACAACTCTTCCTATTCAACCTACACTTGGGTAAAGGGAGGTTTGACTGCAGGAGGAACGTGCAATAGTTTAACCATCTCTATGGGATCGAGATGGATTCCCTGTCACTTAAACTGTCCGTCAGTAACTTCCCTCTAATGAACCAAATTTATTAATAAAGCAGTTTTACAGAGGAATGTTTTCTGCTAAATCAGATCTAAGTATTTTCAAGATATTGCACAAGAGGTAAAACATGTAGTTATTCCGCCAAAAATTAAGAGCTTCATTTAGTTTTAGACCTATTAAACTGCTGTAACTCAAGCCATGAGCAGAGTGTACAATATAAAGGCCCATTTGTCTACACATCATTTTCTAGTTCAGAGTAATTGCATTATGCTGCAGATTCCAGCATCTGCAGTCTCATGTCTCTATCTTCTATTATATCATGTCAACAGCCTTACTGAGCCACTGTCAAAAGGAACTCATCTTTTCAATAATTTCACCCCTAGTTCATGCATTGACTGTTACAACTGGTTGTTGCAATACTTTGACCTTCACTGTAACATACAAACTACCGAGCTGCTGAGAACACATGTCAAGTAAGTGACATTCTATAACCTCTACCAAAACAGTAACTTACTATAATGCCTTGCAACTTTCGATGCATCTTAACCCCAAGTTAGGTAGCCATTTTACAATCCAATACCATGCAACAAATAAAATTTAAATTCCACAAACTGTAGCCATGGTTCTAAACCAACAATAATAAAAATATTCTGAAAATGAAACAGCACAAATTCAAAAAATCGACAAAAAATAGTTAAAGATCAAAACTGGAAATATGACTTATTAGCATCAAACTATCAGATATCCTTTCTTGCTGCTTAATGGTTGTACGTGCATCTCTTTAACAATGATAAATAGGACTTAAAAACTGCTGTACACATACTGGAACTGCATTGTGCTTTCAAGGATTTGACCTTTGGGGGCGGTGGGAGAAAGGTGGTGGAAGGCAGTGGCGGATGGAAGCTGAGCACAAAGAAAATACACTTCAAAGCACAAAGAAAATATACTTCAACTACAGCTTTTGTATGAAAAAGTAACAACATCATCCCTAACACTTCCCAAAACATTTGCAACGCAGCAGCTAAGCTCTGCACTGCTGCTTTCAATCACTAATTGTGAATGAAAGAATTTATCCGACTTTGGTGGTGGGGGCATCAGAAAACAACGCGGTCACAAGAGCTTGTGTGCACATTTGGATGCAAAAATCAGGGATTTCAGAGACCACTACATTAAGGAAACTACAGAGCCCTTAGCTCATGAATTTTGCCTGGACATTCCAGTGCTGAGGAGCACTGTGCAAGTGGAGAGAAAGTAAACTAGACTAGGGAAAAAAAAATAAAAAATTGTCCATTAATTTAAATACAAACCCACAATTTATGCATTTAACCAGTCCCATATCGACCACTATCTCAGTCCACCATCCCACCCCCCCCAAAAAAAAAAACTGAGGTCAGGAAGTTATTCCTCCATATGAAGTTTTCCTGCAGTCAAGGCACAAATACAAGCTTGCTCCATTTATAACCTTGTTTCCACAACCTGTAATATTGCAGTGCAAAATGACCAGGAGTTGTCCTGATCAATATAGCATTTTGCTCCGAGTTCATTATATATTAGTAGCAGGGTCCACAGGGCATACTGAACTGCCCAAGAATACAGCAGTTCCTTCCAAAATAACTGCAGTTTTCCATCAACAGTTCGTGTTTTAAACCTAATGGGAAGACAAAAAAAAAAAAGACAAACCCATCAAATGCAGTTTAATTCTAATGTTTAACTAACTGGAATGTGCTTATTGGGCAGATATTTCTTCCAGCATCACAAAAAGTACAGATACTCCATTGGAATCCCCCTCCTCCCCCCCCCCCCCCCCCCCCCACCCTCCACTCTCTCAATGACACCCCATCACCAAAGTGAAACGAAGATCATTAGACATCCCCCCATCAATTGCAGCTCACATGATGGGAGTTCCTAATGTGACACAAATTTAAACAATGGTTCTTTCTTTACTGGTCTTTCCTCTTCCCTTCCCACTGTGCCCTACTCCATCCCCCTGCAACACTGCTCATCTTCATCAATTTGCAAGCGATTAATTTTTGCTTCAAACGGCTGGCTGATGATCAGAAAGCATTACTATTTCCACAGCAGATGCCCTTTCAGTCATCAGCAATATTGCAGCCCCTTGCAGAATTTTCACTTGACAAACTGACCATGAACACTTCCAAAATACACCAGCCAGATTTAATGAGGAAAAGATTACATTTTACTGGCTGAATAAATAGGAAGTGGAAAGATGAGATGAGAATCAAGGCTTCTCGTCTTTGTCTTGCAGGGAATCGCGTAATCTTATTGTTATCAAGTAACATGATTAGTAAAAGAACAATGGACCATATATTCTCTCAGTATACTTAATGAAGAGACTTACTTTCGTTGGAGTAGTATTTCATGTTTGAAGAATTTTCAAAATCAGTCTTCCTTCATAAAAATACTATCCGATACAGTAAACTTGCGCTTCAATGCTTCTGATATGAGTACTGATGGGTCATTCTCTCTCAAAAGCTGCGAGCCTCTCCTGGACCTAAACCAATAGTTTCAGTCATTAAAATGTGCCCTTCCAATTACATTTAAGCATTTGTAAAATAGACTTCTTGATAGATATTTATTGTACAACCTCCAATGTGTTGCAAAGCTACAATAGGTTTTTACATTTTATTAATCACAACAACTTTTAACAATACTTCCAAATCTGAAATAAAAACAGTAAATGCTGGACCACTCAGCAGGCCACAAGATTTCTTTGAAATCCGAGATGGTGCTTGGCCTGCTGAGTGCCTCCAGCATTTTGTTTTTATTCTGGTCAGTTATGATATTAGATCTGTTAAGAAGCAAACGCTCAAATCAGGCAGCACCTAAGTCAAGCAGAATGAATGCATCAAATTGTTGACCTTTCAATTTGTTCTGATTAACACTGTTGCTCATGTTATAGGAGCAGAATTAGGCCATTCGGCCCATCATGCCTACTCTACCATTCAATCGTAGCTGATCTATTCTTCCCTCTCAACTCCATTCTAGCAAAATGCTAGCTCTTTCCATACACATCATTTGACCTGCTGAGTGTTAGCCACAATTTTCCACTTTTATGCTATTTTTTCAGCAACTGTGGCATTTTTCTATTATATTTCAACTTGTGTTAGGTTATGGTTTTCTGCTGAGGTCTGCCAGTAATGTCAACTAATATAGCAAAATTTCTCTTTGGTAACATAGTATTGTTAGCATTGTTAAATTCGGATTCAGGTCATTATCCACTCACGTTACCTTTCCTTCCAACTCACCCTTGTAAGGAGTTCAATTTGACTCTGTTCATGTCTTTCAGGATATCCATCATATCTGCAAAGCTTGTGGACTTTGATAGACAGGAGGTTTCATCATCTTCATCGATGGTTATATCCTGTCTTTTATTTTCAAAATCTAGGTCAAAGTTTGATGAAGCAGCCATGGAAAATGATGCAATGCTTAAAGAGTCAGCTGGATCCGTTTCTGGAACATCATCATTTAGTATAAATGATGCTAAAGGAGGGCACGCTGATTCAAAATCTGGTAAAGAGCAGGCAATGCTTGTTGCGTCAGGAGAACCAAGTTCTGGTGTAAAAGGAGCAGATGCTGAAACACAGGAGGAAAATCCTACTCACTTTTAATCCAGCGCAGTTGACTTTTTCATATACGCATTCCCCAATTTACGCAATAGGTGACTTGTGCAAACTCACACTTACGTAAACAATTCTGTACTCAGTCCCGAATGCAATCAAGGCAGTTTGTAATTTCCACAACACTGTACGATCAGTGAAGTTTACATCGGCAACAAGCCGGCAGTGCTTACCCAGAAGGATGCGCACCTCAGTAAGTGCCCCAACAGCGAGATGGAACTCAAGCCAGCAATAGCAGCGGGTGTTTGCCCTGACGCTACACACTGGAGGAAGTGCCCCAGACACAGCTGGGCACCCAGTTAATACTCTCAGTGAGCTATTTCGGGAGGGGATGATGATGATTCTGATTCTGATGTATGTAACATCTGACTTAGGTAAGGGTTCACATAATATAACCCTTACATAAATTGGGGAGTGCCTGTAAACACTAATGTAACAAGCAGGAAATGTTCACGACTAGTTAATTACAGAGAGTGCGTAGGAAGGAATTGCAGATGCTGGCTTAAACTGAAGACAGACACAAAATGCTGGAGTAACTCAGTGGGGCAGGCAGCATCTCTGGAGAGAAGGAATGGGTGGTTTCAGGTCAAGACCCTTTATTTACTGAGAGATTAGGCTGTCTTATTCTATATCCTTAAAATAAAAATCCATATATGTGTAACAGCCAGTTCCACATATTGAAAAAAAATCATTTACACTCAATCCCCAAATACTTTGGCCCCACAGTTCTGTCAATAATTGCACTCATGTTCGAACACACCAAAAGGCTACCAATTATGCAACCTGCATTAATTACAGATGCACCTCACGGGTATTCCAAAACAAATCACCAACTTCACTATTTGACTTCCCCATTCACCATACTTAACTAGCTCCAAGTCTTCATGCCTTCTACCAGCTTCACCAACTCTATAGGTGTGTGTCCATCTTGTTATTTCATTTCCTCTCCCTATACCAACAATGGTACGTTAATCTGCAGTCACCCTGACATTCAGAACTGTAACCCCAAACTTTCCAATTTCCACCATATAAAAAACCTCAATGTTATTTCATTTCAATTTTGGCCACTACCCCAACAACTTGGGTCAGATCATTCAATTGCAATCATAATTTCCATGTTATTAACCTTTCCTGAATTGTAGTTTTAGGGCTGAGACAATATTTTCACCAACTTACCAATTTCCATTTTACTTTCTGGTACAGCAACTATTTTAGCAATCTGTTCTCGCAAGTGGCTAAGTTCATCCTGAAGTGCAACCGTATGATTCAGAGCAGTCAGTCCGGGCTTCTTCAGACTTTCATATTTCTTCCCTTCCCTTCGGAAGTTAGGGACGGATGAATTTCTGTGCATTATAAGTAGAGGAGTAGGATGCCAATCATCCCTGTAGGGTCTGGCATCAGCTCTTTAATACAAACCAGACAGATTAAAAATATAATTCAGAAGTGATTTTTCACAAAAGTCTTAAAATACAAAACAAAAATGACTCATAATTCAGGACTCGTATGTTAGGTTTATTATTAATGTCACTTGTACCGAGGAACAGTGAAAAACCTTGTTTTACAGTAGATCCAAACAGATCAGATATACCATAATAAATCCAATCAACTCAAACTCAAAAACAATAGATAGAGCAAAGGGGAAGATACAGCGTGCAGACGACAGCTCTCAACATTGCAGCACATTAGTTTCGCAGACAAAGTCCAATGTCCTCAATGAAGTAGAGTTGAATTGGACAGTACCCTAGCTTGTGGAAGGACATTCAGAAGCCTGATAACAGAGGGGAAGACGCTGTTCCCGAGTCTGTTGGGGCATGCTTTCAAGCTTCTGTATCTTCTGGCGGACGGAAGCAGGGAGTAGAAATGACGCAGGAAGGGATAAGTCTTTGATTTTGTTGGCTATTTTTCCGAGGTTGCGTGAGGTGGAAATGGAGTCAATGGTGGGAAATCTGATCTGTATGAGGGATTATATTCACAACTCTCCGCAATTTCTCGTTAAAACTACATTTATGCATGCAGATCTAAAAAACTATGAATCTTTGCTCCACGTATAAGTTAAACTTTTGATTCCAGTAACCGGAAAAAGGATTATCTTTTAAGTTGTAAATAATTAAGATGTTTAATAGTCAAAGAACAGGTTTAGAACAAATTGTTAATTGCATCTATCATATGAAAATGTATATAAAAGCCATGGGGGTGGGAAATCCAAGATATTTTCAATGTCCATCAAGATCACAAATTATTCCATTCACTAGTTAAAATTAGGCAAACTAGAAAGTGCACTTTATCTGGAAAATACTGAATATATTGTCGTGGAATGCAATTTAGTACTAAACTAGGTGATGTTAACATCAGCTAGGTATTTATTCACAAAATGCTGGAGTAACTCAGCAGGTCAGGCAGCATCTCAGGAGAGAAGGAATGGGCGACGTTTCAGGTCGAGACCCTTCTTCAGACTGATGTCAGGAGGGCAGGACATCAGCTAACTACGTCACTGCAATTGCACTCATGCAAATGGAGGAGATAGGTATTGGTTGGTAAAGTGCTAAGCTATTGTGATGACAGAAATGTGGAAGCACGGGTTTCACATATAACCGCAGAATTTAACCTCAAGGCTCCTTTCAGTGGAATTCCTGTTCACAAACAGCCTGGTAGACAGGCTGACACCCTTTAGGCAGAAAGCCTATTTCACAGAAACAGCCTCCCTATCCCCATTGACTTTGAAGCAAGAGTGGTTGTTGGGCAAATAATTGAAAAGTCATCAGGTGGTGACATTTATCAATTCATTTTCTTTTCACAAAACCAATTTATTGGTGTTCTTTGAAGTAACATGGATTAAGTATAAAGTGAATGCACTATCCTTAATAAACAAATTCTTACTAGAAAATGTGCTGCTACAAAGGTTATTGCAGAAAATAAAAACACAGTTTATAAAGTACCAATGCCGTGGATGGAAGATTTCCTGGCTAAAAGGAAACACAAGTAAAAGTGCTTTTTTTTCTGACTGCCAAGTTGTATTGTGTGGCGTGATACTGGGATCAGTGCTATTTATAATTATATAAATGACTTGGAGGCAATGTTATTGTTGCCAAATTTGCAGATGACACAGAAAGGAAGCCAAGCAAGTTGTGGAAAAGAAGAGAAAGGGATAAAGGAATAAAAATAGGTGGTCAGACCTGACGAATAAATATAATGTGGGAAAAGATAAGTCTGTCTATTTTGATAGGAAAAATAAAAAAACATTTTATTTAATTGAGACTACAGAATTCTAAGATGCAGAAGAATTTGGGTGTCCTAGTGCATGCTTCACAAAACCTGACACAGTTTGTCAGCAATCACAAAAAATCTTGGGTCATTGTATCCGATAGGTGACACTGGAATCACCATTGCTATGATGAGTGCCAAGTTCCCAGCATCATTACAAGGATCATATTTAACCTGACACTCAAATGCATTGGGCATCCGGGGAGGGGGGAGGAGGAGGGATCCTGTGACATATAACTTGTCTCATGCCACCAAGAAACCCTTTCCTGACCTGTGCTTGTAAATTGTACTTTTCCAAAATGCATGAAGGACTGTAGCTCCAACAACTATCATGCAGTGTGATATCACCCAGGCAAAACAACCGGTTTATTTGGTATGTATAAACATTAATTCCTTGTCCTAATATGGCTGCGTGCACCATCTTATATGGCTTGATAGAGTAGATGTGGGAATGTTACCTCCGTGAAATTGGGGTCACGGTCTCAAAATTAGGGATGGCTATGTGGATAAAAGAGAAGATGGCAAATCTTTGGGGCTTCTCTACCAAAAGGACTGTGATGAATTAGAGATAAGATTTTTAGACACGGGGCAATCGATGCCAAGATAAAATGATGAATAACCTTGGCCTATTTTACTTCTATTTATTTTCATGTTTGCAAAATGCACTGCAGTTACTCACCTAAGCTACTCTAAACTCATGACCTTGCCACTAATAGAACATGAGCAGCAGGAACGTGGGACCTCCACCATCAGCGGTTTCACCTTTCAAGTTGCACGCATCCTGATTCGGAAATATTTTGGTGTTAATTTATTATCACTTGGTCCAAGTCCTATAACTCCCTACCCAGTTATTGACCAAAAGGACTACACAGTTTCAGAGATCATTTACCACTATCATCTCATTTATTTTTATTATCATCTTATTACGAATAAGCAATAAATTCTAGTCAAGTGATACCACATCTAGAAGTTAAAAATTCAGCTTAGGACTGGTCCATCTCTGTCAAAAGCAGAATTAACTGGGTTCTGTTCCTGTTCCTAATTTCTTGCCAACATTAGAGACAACCCCAATCTACTGGTCCCATTGGTGAATACCTCATCCTGGTAAAAGCTTCTCCTTCATCTGCAGCTATCCATGCAATGTCCGCCAGAGTCGGCACAGCTGGTTTATCACCATGGACTGAACTTAAAGATTCAGCCGCAGTGAGCCCAGGAACAAGCTGAAGGAAACAAAACAAAGATTACATTAATGGAAATAGAAACATTTGGCTAGACAAAATGAGCCAAAGAAAATGTAGCATTTTACTTTCCTTTTTAAAAGTTATATTCAGCTTATCATGTAGTTAAATTAAAAAGTTAGTTAATAATTGCCTGTTAGAGAGTGAAGAAAAGAGATATGAAGGATAGAAATGCTTGAATGATTCAAAAGCTGCGAACTTAGAACATAAACATAGTACGGAATGGGAACAGGCCCTTTGGCCCACAATATCTGTGTCGAACATGATGCCAAGACCAAGTCTTATCAACCTGCATATAATCCATATCGTCCATTCTCTGCGTATCCAACTTAATTTAAAGTGTTATTTTCATTCTTTCATTCCAACAGCAGTCACCATACCCTTGCATGAGATTTACAGGCACAGTGACATTCAAGTATATTATGTTAATATTTATATTCCTTAAAGAGGTGTGGTGATTTAGCAGGTAGTGCAGCTGCTTCAACGCAAGTGACCTGGGTTCTGAGTGAGCTCGCCAATTGGATTCAATATTTGCCCCAAGAGGTGTGCCACGGGGATCTGTGCTGGGTGCACTGTTATTTTTCATCTATATAAATGATTTGGACGACAATGTAGTTGATGTTAGTAAATTTGCAGATGACACCAAAATTGGTGGTTTCGTGGATAATGAGGAGGGCTACCGAAGTTTATAAAATGATCTAGATCAGTTGGGAAGGTGCGCCAAGAAATGGCAAGTGAAATTTACCTCTGAAAAGTGTGAGATGTTGTACTTTGGTATGTCACCCAGGGCAGGAGTTACACAGAGAATGGTAGACCTGGAAAGCTTTGTAGAATGGAGGCCCGAGGTTATAGGTACTCCATTCCCTGAAAACACATGTAGACAGGGTGATAAAAGTGGCTTCTGGCATTCATGCCTTCATTGATAAGGGTATAAAGTATAGGATTTGGGACATTATGCTACAACTGCACAAGACACGAGTGAGACCAGTTGAAGTACTGATTTGAGGGCTCGAGTCACGAGTGGATGGGACTTTTTTCTTTGAAGCATAGGAGGCTGAGTGAGGAGTGACCTTATAGAAGTATACAGATTCATGAGAGGCATGGATAAAGTGAATAGTCACAGTCTTTTTCCCAGGAAAGAGGAATCCCAAACCATAGGGCATAGGTTTAAATTAAGAGGGGAGAAATTACCTGGAAACAAACTCTAGGACATGGCCTCAAAGGGAGGTTTGACCCAATCATTCGAACAACACTGCGGGACGATCCACAAGGCTTATTCTGCCATATTGGAATCATCTGTAAAATATGAATTGCCACAACATTTGCTTAGCAAGTGGGAAAACTTCCAAAGCTGCTTGAACAATTATAACACATCGTGATAAGCTTAAACACAAGACAATGAACTTTAAATATAACATGCATGTGTTTGGAAAAGAGCAAACAGTGAGCAACTCAAAAGTCACCTGTACTATTGAACGCTAATAGTCAGCAGGAGTTAGAGGAGGAAATATACGGTGCCCTCCACAATGTTTGGGAGAAAGACCCATCATTTATTTATTTGCCTCTGTACTCCATAGTTTGAGATTTGTAATAGAAAAAAATCACATGTGGTTAAAGTGCACATTGTCAGATTTTAATGAAGGCCATTTTTAATCATTTTGGTTTCACCATGTAGAAATTACAGCAGTGTTGATACATAGTCCCCCCATTTCAGGACACCATAATGTTTGGGGCACATGGCTTCACAGGCGTTTGTAATTGCTCAGGTGTGTTTAATTGCCTCCTTAATGCAGGTACAAGAGAGCTCTCAGTACCCAGTCTTTTATCCAGTCTTTCCATCACCTTTGGAAACTTTTATTGCTATTTATCAACATGAGGACCAAAGTTGTGCCAATGAAAGTCAAAGAAGCCATTACGTGACTGAGAAACAAGAATAAAACTGTTAGAGACATTAGCCAAACCTTAGGCTTACCAAAATTAACTGCTTGGAACATTATTAAGAAGAAAGAGAGCACTGGTGAGCTTACTAATCGCAAAGGGACTGGAAGGCCAAGGAAGACCTCCACAGCTAATAGACAATAGACAGTAGACAATAGACAATAGGTGCAGGAGTAGGCCATTCAGCCCTTCGAGCCAGCACCGCCATTCAATGCGATCATGGCTGATCACTATCAATCAGTACCCCGTTCCTGCCTTCTCCCCATACCCCCTCACTCCGCTATCCTTAAGAGCTCTATCCAGCTCTCTCTTGAAAGCATCCAACGAACTGGCCTCCACTGCCTTCTGAGGCAGAGAATTCCACACCTTCACCACCCTCTGACTGAAAAAGTTCTTCCTCATCTCCGTTCTAAATGGCCTACCCCTTATTCTCAAACTGTGGCCCCTTGTTCTGGACTCCCCCAACATTGGGAACATGTTATCTGCCTCTAATGTGTCCAATCCCCTAATTATCTTATATGTTTCAATAAGATCCCCCCTCATCCTTCTAAATTCCAGTGTATACAAGCCCAATCGCTCCAGCCTTTCAACATACGACAGTCCCGCCATTCCGGGAATTAATCTAGTGAACCTACGCTGCACGCCCTCCATAGCAAGAATATCCTTCCTCAAATTTGGAGACCAAAACTGCACACAGTACTCCAGGTGCGGTCTCACCAGGGCCCGGTACAACTGTAGAAGGACCTCTTTGCTCCTAAACTCAACTCCTCTTGTTACGAAGGCCAACATTCCATTGGCTTTCTTCACTGCCTGCTGAACCTGCATGCTTCCTTTCATTGACTGATGCACTAGGACACCCAGATCTCGTTGAACTCCCCCTCCTCCTAACTTGACACCATTCAGATAATAATCTGCCTTTCTATTCTTGCTTCCAAAGTGAATAACCTCACACTTATCTACATTAAACTGCATCTGCCATGTATCCGCCCACTCACACAACCTGTCCAGGTCACCCTGCAGCCTTATTGCATCTTCCTCACAATTCACACTACCCCCCAACTTAGTATCATCTGCAAATTTGCTAATGGTACTTTTAATCCCTTCGTCTAAGTCATTAATGTATATCGTAAATAGCTGGGGTCCCAGCACCGAACCTTGCGGTACCCCACTGGTCACTGCCTGCCATTCCGAAAGGGACCCATTTATCCCCACTCTTTGCTTTCTGTCTGTTAACCAATTTTCTATCCATGTCAGTACCCTACCCCCAATACCATGTGCCCTAATTTTGCCCACTAATCTCCTATGTGGGACCTTGTCGAAGGCTTTCTGAAAGTCGAGGTACACCACATCCACTGACTCTCCCTTGTCAATTTTCCTAGTTACATCCTCAAAAAATTCCAGTAGATTTGTCAAGTCCTTTTTCCAGAACTGTGGTTGCTCTTTTAAGTACTTCTTGGCAAACTGTAATCTGGCCATCCTATTTTTGCGGCTAACCAGTGGTTTGCATCTGACAGAAGAATTCTCTCTATAATAAAGAAAAATCCCCAAACACCTGTCCGACAGATCAGAAACACTCTTCAGGAGCCAGGTGTGGATTTGTCAATGACACTGTCCGCAGAAGACTCCATGAACAGAAATACAGAGGCTACACTGCAAGATGCAAACCACTGGTTAGCCGCAAAAATAGGATGGCCAGATTACAGTTTGCCAAGAAGTACTTAAAAGAGCAACCACAGTTCTGGAAAAAGGACTTGTGGACAGATGAGATGAAGATTAACTTACATCAGCGTGATGGCAAGAACAAAGTACGGAGGAAAGAAAGAACAGCCCAAGATCCAAAGCATACCACCTCATCTGTGAAACACGGTGGTGGGGGTGTTATGGCCTGGGCATGTACGGCTGCTGAAGGTACTGGCTCACTTATCTTCATTGATGATACAACTGCTGATGGTAGTAGCATAATGAATTCTGAAGTGTATAGGCACATCCTATCTGCTCAAGTTCAAACAAATGCCTCAAAACTCATTGGCTGGCGGTTCATTCTGCAGCAAGATAATGATCCCAAACATACTGCTAAAGCAACAAAGGAGATTTTCAAAGCTAAAAAAATGGTCAATTCTTAAGTGGCCAAGTCAATCACCTGATCTGAACCCAATTGAGCATGCCTTTTATATGCTGAAGGGAAAAATGAAGGGGACTATCCCCCAAGACAAGCATAAGCTAAAGATGGCTGCAATACAGGCCTGGCAGAGCATCACCAGAGAAGACACCCAGCAACTGGTGATGTCTATGAATCGCAGACTTCAAGTAGTCATTGCATGCAAAGGATTTGCAACAAAATTCTAAACATGACTACTTTCATTTACATGACATTGCTGTGTCCCAAACATTATGGTGCCCTGAAATGGGGGGACTATGTATACACACTGCTGTAATTTCTACATGGTGAAAACAAAATGTATAAAAATACCCTTTATTAAAATCTGACAATGTGCACTTTAACCATGTGATTTTTTTCTATTACAAATCTCAAATTGTGGAGTACAGAGGCAAATAAATAAATGATGGGTCTTTGTCCCAAACATTATGGAGGGCACTGTACAGGAAGCTCATAGATAGCTGCAAGAATAATAAGTTTGTAGCAGTAAAGGATTTTGGTTTTCCAAATATCAACCGGTATTTCCCAGAATGCTAAGGTCTTGAATGGGGTAGAATTTGTTAAGTGCATTCAGGATTTTTTTTCTCAACCAATACGCAGATGGTCCGACAAGATGAGGGGCAAAAGTTGACCTTTTCGGAAATAAGACAGGGCAGGCGATTGAAATGTCAGTGAGGGAGTACAGTACTTTGGGACTATTGAGCATAATTCTATTAGATTTTAAATAGTTATGGAAATGGATGGTTCTGGTCCAAAAGTTGAAGTCTTAAATTGGGACAAGGTCAATTTCATGGTATTAGACAAAAAATATTCACATATTTTTATGGGAGGCTGAAGAAAAAGGAATGTCTGACAAGTGGGATGCCTTTAGATCAGAGTTTAAAAATGATTTGAGTAAACAGGATTTGATGTGTCATTGTGCAGTTCTGAAGAATACAAGGCCAAAACACTTTCCAGTTCTCTTTACAGGTGCTAGCTTTCAAGTCTTTCCTTTTTACCTCCCTTGCGTTATTATATCATAATCACACTTCAAGATTAAAGTGCACCCAAAATGTGGCTGCGTGAAGATAAAGTTTTAATTTAATCTATTTTGGTTCAAAATGAGACAAAATACAACACAAGGAAAATAGCATGCACAAGAATAAGGGGTAGGCCATTTCGGACTGAGATGAGGAAACATTTTTTCACCCAGAGAGTTGTGAATCTGTGGAATTCTCTGCCACAGAAGGCAGTGGAGGCCAATTCACTGGATGTTTTCAAGGGAGTTAGATTTAGCTCATAGGGCTAAAGGAATCAAGGAATATGGGGAAAAAGCAAGAATGGGGTACTGATTTTAGATGATCAGCCATGATCATATTAAATACTCAAAGGGCCGAATGGCCTACTTCTGCACCTATGTTTTTATGTTTCTACCCACTTGGTTCCTCAAGCCTATCCTGCCATTCAATATAATCCCAGCTGATCTCATCCAACCCTTCCCTTTATAAGAACCCTATAGGTCTCAACCTTTATGTACCTGCAGTTTAAATAAATTATTAATGTAATTCTATTAGTCATTCTATTTGAAATTAAATTGAAGAAATACTAGTATAGATTGCCTTGTTTAAGATGTAAAATCAAACACTTTCTGTACTCCAAAATGTTTGTATTCAAAAGTCAATATTTTCTCAATATACAAGATCTGTCATTTTTGAACAGTGTAACTTTAACCACTGGGTATTTCTATCACTATTCGGATGCAAAAATATTTTTATTTCAGTAAGAAAAACTGGACATCTGTGTATGATATTTCAATTAATCAAATATTTCTTAAATGTCAACTGGGATGGTTAGTAAAAAGTTACTTGATCTCTAATCTGTGGACTTGCTAGATAATTACATTTTGAACATTCGGATAGGTACGATATTATAATAGCTTTCTGGCAGTGCTATCAACCTGGCAATCATGTCTCACAAACTAGATGTGGGCCAAAAATTTGCTGGAATTTGGGACAGCCTGTTTTTGGCACTGTAATTCAATACATTACCCAAACAGAACATCAAGGTCAACTAACACCAACGTCTTCTGACAGTTTCTACAAATGATAATGCACCATTGGTTGCTAAAGGCCTACTGAATTTTACTTTATGACAATAGAGTGAATATAGTGTAAGAAAATAACTGCAGATGCTGGTACAAATCGAAGGTATTTATTTCACAAAATGCTGGAGTAACTCAGCAGGTCAGGCAGCATCTCAGGAGAGAAGGAATGGGTGACGTTTCGGGTCGAGAAAGAGAAAAAGACAAACCACCTCTCGTTTAAAAAGTTTCTTGCGTACATATTAATTATTAAGCAGCTGTACAATGATCCTTTTTTTAGGGACAACAGCGCAGCTAAATTAAACAATAACTTTTACAGTCCGCTTTGATCTCCGATGTTGAGACAGACAGGGAATATTAACGTTTTTGTGTAAGTACCTTGCCAACGGGTAATTGGCGGTGGGTCGTTCAGGACACGGACACATTCGGGGAGTCGGAATACGCCGTCGCCGCCGCTGCTCCAGGCTCGACCAGACCGCTCGCCGGGGAAGGCCTCAAGTGGTTACCATGGGCGTTTCAACAACCTCGCTTCCTATTGGCCCTCTTTCGAGTTCCGACCGCCCGCCGGCCAATGGGGCAACGGGGATGGGGGGAGGTGAGGCTCTTGGACCGTGAGGGGGGAGGCACCAAGATGGCGGCCGCTGGCTTTAATCTCTATCCCGTCTTTAAAGGGCTTCCTGGTCTGACTCAGCGGCGCAGAAACTTGCTGAAGTGCACGGAACAATAACAGCTAAAAAAAAACCCAACCCCCATTCATTCCTGGCCTGCCTCAGCGGCGCAAAGCCTTGTTCGAGTGCATGGGATGATCACAGCAAGCGTCTGAAGGATCTCGACAAAAACGTCTCCTATTCCTTTTCTCCATAGATGCTCCAGCATGTTGCGTCTATCTTCGGTGTAAACAAGCATTTCTAGTTCCTTCCCACACAGACCACCAACATTAATTCCTGGTCTGGCTCAGTGGTGCAGAATTTTGTTAAGAGTGCATGGAATGGTCACAGTAACATTCACCCCTTGCTTGATTCGGCATTGTTGAGGCTCACTAGAGTGCTAGGAACGATCACACCAACATCAATTCCTGGTCTGGCTCAGCGGCGCAGAACCTTGTTAGAGTGCGTGGAATGGTCTCACCAACATTCATTCTGGTCTGGCTCGTTGACGAACCAGTTTTCATGTATGCAAAGGTGTTTTGTGTAAAGACACGTGCGAACATTACTCAGTAGAACACCATTGAATGTATAGACACTAGGAATGTATGGAATTTTTTGCATGATATTTGATTGGTGGTGTGATTACATGACATTTGTTTTATATATTTCATATTAAGAATAAAGTTTATTTTTAACATAGACATTTTTAACATGAATACCCCCCGGCTGTTTTCTGTCCCATGTTTATCCCAGTATTTACCTTATGGTGTTTCAATTATCTTTGTGGGTAAATTGAGATTTATTTGCCCACTCACTGTCAATACGTAAAGCGTTGGGCTGGGCGGTGCATGATTTGTTGTGGTAGGTGATTTGTTAACGCTTAAAACTGCTCACGTCAGTATTTTCGCTTCCTTTCCGTCTTTGTGCCATCTAAAATTCGGTGGCGTGTGGTAAAATGCAGTAATTCCCGGGATCGGCTGAGAATTCATCTGATTGGACTTGAGAAACCATGTAAATGAAAATCCATTGCATTTATTGAAAATCGCAATAGCTAAAATGCGACATGATACAGGTGAGCACAAAAACAGTGACTTCTAATTTTAAAATGTATCTTTTTGGCTTTTATCATGAAGTGTTCTATGTGCTGTGTTTTTTAAATGCTATGTATCTCAATGCTTTTTTGGAAGTGGTATGTGATTGCTGAATCATAGCATCAGATCCATAAATCTGTGCTGCTGTTTTTGAAATAGAATCTAATCTCGCATGCAAGTTGTGATTTTGTAGCAGTAATCATGCTTCTGAGATCATATGCCGGGGTTCAAATCTCACTCCAGACACACGAGAACAAAATTCAAATGCATTACTGAGGATATGCTGAGGAAATTAGATCAAGGATTGTATAATGAAACATCTTATATCTCTCCAGTGATTCTATCGAAACTGTGATAGAAATCTTTCAGATTTCCAACACCTGTATATATAAATATTTTTTTGCTTTTTAATCTGCTCATTATCACTTTGCTTTCTGTGGCTAATCATGCACAAATTATCTATTGCACTTCTACCTTCATAAATATGTATTATAATGGCTGTAAGGTGCATTGAACCTTTGGAGTTTGTACTATGTACCTGTTGTCATGCTTTTAATACATTTTCCAGCTTAATATTTAACTTGCGTATAAAAATGGTTTGTGGTAGAAATGTCTGCATTTCAACTACGATGTGCAAAGGAATTTGTTACAGCACGTTACTGCCTGCTGATCGGGTGAAATAATCTTATCAAAATGTCATGGAATTTCATGATTTTGCAGCACTTCACTTTACCGGCTATATGGTACAACTGAACAAAATTGGAATCTTTCATTCTGCTAACATCCGTAATGTGACGTATCATCTGATTAATAGGGAGCAGAGTACAGCTGAGATAGACACAAAATGCTGGGGTAACTCAGCAGGACAGCCAGCATCTCTAGAGAGAAGGAATGGGTGACGGTTCGGGTCGAGACCCATCTTCACACAATCTGAAGAAGGGTCTCAACCCAAAATGTTATCGATTCCTTCTCTCCAGAGATGTTGCCTGACCTACTGAGTTTTTACGGCATTTTGAATCTATCTTGGGTATTACCAACATCTGCAGTTACTTCCTACACAGATCACAGCTGAGTCCTGCTATGGCCTGAGTTGATGTTCATATCCATCTGATTACCGCAAGGATTCCATGTCTATGAGTGAGACTATTAACTCTTATTATACCTTACATGATTTAAAATGTAAAAACATTTGTAATTCCTGCCACTAAACTTCTTCCTATATTGATAGAAATGGGGATTGTTATCATAAGGTGAAAGAATTGATGACAACAATGGATGATTGGGAAGTCATTTAAGTCATTCCAAAGTGGTATTTTAAGTAGAGGAGAGGGGAAGAAGTTGAGAAATTCCAATGTACCAAAACTACGGCAAAGAAAGGCAAGGACTAGAACAGGTATAATGGATATCAACCATAGTCAAGATCTAACAAAAAGTAAGAGCAATAAAGAATGTTTGGTTAAATTTTGCAGCAGCATAAGGAGAATAGAAGAAGAAGAATGTGACTGAAACATCAGTATTGAGTAAATAGAGAAATATCTTAACATAGCAACAATAGTCAGCCACATGAGGCTGTCAGTAATGGAGATTGCCTCAGTGTATGTGGTTCTATTGCATAGGACAGTGTGCATAATTATTTCTTTCGTATATCAACTACAACAATCAAAAGTGGTAATTGGTGCTTCAGAGTACCATACTTGACGCTTTGCTGCAAATGTTGCCAGTTCCGTAGAACTACCCAGGGTGGACGACGAGGATGTAAAGCAGCTCCCACCCCGTGTGCATAATCATTAAATTAGTAGAAGGGTCTCGACCCGAAACGTCACCCATTCCTTCTCTCCCGAGATGCTGCCTGACCTGCTGAGTTACTCCAGCATTTTGTGAATAAATACCTTCGATTTGTACCAGCATCTGCAGTTATTTTCTTATATCATTAAATTAGTGTTGTTTCAGAAATTCAGTTCTAGCATGCTGAATCCTAATGGCTCAGAGAGGAGCACAATATTTTGAGAAGACCAGTCGCATGGTAGAGTGTGGAATTCATATACGGTGTATTGAAGCTTATTCTGCCTATTTTTTTTACATAAGTTCACCCGATTCTTGATCTTGGAAACATAGAGTTGGATAGATATGCAGCATGGAAACAGATCCTGTGGTCCACATGGCCACACAACCATCAACCACCCACTTTTACATCAATTCTACCCTAAGCTATTTTATTCTACCCATATTCTCATCAATGACTCCCTGGATTCTACCTCTCTTCTATACAGTGGCCAATTAACTCACCCAACCACTTTCTTGGGAGGTTAGAGCAAACCTATGCAGTCGCATAGAAAATGTGCAATCTCATCACACATCGCGGAAGGTCAGGAATGAATGCAGATCACTCCAGCTCTGAGACAATAACTTTAAGTGTGCTGCCCCTTTGATGGATTTTCTAAAGATAATTTTGTAAAATTAGGGTGTGGTTAAAAAGCACAACTAGGAAGTAAAGAGTGAAATCACATTGACATTTTTCTTCTCTGCAAATAGTAACATCAACTTGGACGTATGCTTTATGGGTAGATGAACTCAAATGTTGGGATATTGGGATTTAGTTGGACTTTGTTACAGGTGCCATTAGCACAGATATTCTGCCATTATAGACAAATCTGACACCAGCATGTCTGATCTTTGTGAAGGTTGTTAGCCCATGAGTAATGCTGCCGGCATATTCAAATTTCAGGGTAAAGGGGAAAGGATGACTTGTGCATCCAGCATGATGTAAAAGATGGTAATTTAGGCCGAAGACCAATCCTGGAGAAAATTTGAAATGGTAAGGAGGAGGAAGCTATGCAGAAAGTAATAAAATAGATTAGCAATCCCTGATTTTCATGTCTAATAAAAAATAAGGAGGTCAAAGGCTGATGTTACACATGATAGAATGCAGTTGACAGCATTCTGAAAGCGTTTCAGAGAATATAGTCTCAGGAGAAATTGATGTTTGAAAATGTATTATTTAAAGGTATTGAAAATGTCTAATTTCCTTCATCTTTATGTTGGAAAAGCCAGATTCATATTTCTACAACTTCCACGCTATGCACCTCGATTCCATAAAAAAAACAACCTGGCTATCACTTGAGTTAAACATGGAGCCATGTAACTGTGGGGCGGGGGTGAAGGGGGTGTGAGGAAATGTACCTGCAGCCTGCTACCTAGATTCCAGGGATGAAATAGGGGGGGGAAGGCTAAGGGATAATTTTCTTCAACATTTCAATTTTGATGAATTAAAGGGATAGTCAGATTATTTCTGTTACTTGAGCCATTTACAGCTAGAGGATATAATCACAATCCCAAAGATGCGTACACAAAATAAATTTATAGATCTGCCATAATTTTGTGGGGGCGTGGCTGCGTTCTGCAGCTGCGGCTCACCGGCAGTCTCTGTCTTTTTTTTGTTTTTGTCTTTTGTTATCGTTTAAATGTATGTTTTGATTTATTTTTAGCTCTGTATATGTGGGGGTGGGGGAAACCTTTTCTTCTAATCTCCTCCTCAACGGAGATGCGACCTTTACCGTGTTGTATCTCCGTTCGCGCTACGGCCTAACACCGTGGAGTCGGCGGCCTCCAGCTGGGATTGACCTTGAAGACTGTTTTTGTAAAGCGTATTTGAGCACTTGGAAAATCGCTATATAAAATAAATGTTCATTATTATTATTATTATAATTTTACTGAAAGTTATAACAAGTTTAAGGATGAAGTCATAACCTCCTGATAATCCCTAAATTTATATTTGGCCTTTTCCACTGCCAGCTTTTTATCTTTGCTTGATCTTTTATTTTTCCACCCAAGGAACAATACATCTTCCGAGGCCTACTTTTTTTTGGCTTTTTTTGCTGTAGTTGGCTCATTTTTAGAAGCATTGTACAAGAATTACAGTTGCATTCACAATGGCAAATGGGTTGGAAATGTTATTGCATAATCAACGAGGCGTAATGTATAACAGGGCCTCTCCAACTGTATCCGCATATTGTGAGAAGCTAGGACAGAAATTGCTGAGATCGCGGTAGAGATATTGACATCATTAGTTATGGAGGAGGTAGCAGAAGACTGGATGTTGACTAATATTGTTTATGTATTTAAGAAGGAATGCAAGGATTGGTTGGCATGGATACATTTGGCCAAAGAGCCTGTTTCGGTGCTGTACGGTTCTACGACTGTGCTATGCAATGGAATTTCATCGGAAAACTACTTGCTACATAGGACAAAAAAATTACCATGTTGATTGTGAAATTTGTGTTTCTTTCTGGGTCCTCTGTCTTTATGAAATGCTAATAATGGGGATTCAAGTCTCTTCTACTTAAATCAATTCTAAAAGTCTTTCTTATGAAATAGTCTGATCTTTGAGAAGAGAGAAAATTATTCAACATCTAAACCTCTCCTCTAATCTAAAATTGGTAAAAGGCACATCATGACCAAACCTGAACAAGTCAGCACTGATCTTGATATTCTTGTGAACATAAGAGACAGGAAAAAAAATAGTCTTTTCAGTCCTTCCCAAGAGAACAGGACTGAACTCTTGCATCAACTGTACTTTCCTGCTCCTAATTGCCATAGTTTCAAAACGTTTTATTTAAGTGTTGAATATACTCAGTTACTGAGTATTTATGGCTACATGGGATTCACAATCCTTTGAATGTAGAAATTTTCTTCCATCTCAGTCCTAAATGGTCAATCTTTTGTCATGAGTTCTTGAATATCCAACTGGAGGAAAGAGTCTGTTAGCATTAATCTTGTCAAGCACTTTAAGAATTTTGTTGCCCAGAATGTCTAGTGCACCCAATAGAGATCAGTGCAGTTATGCTCCCACTGGATCAAAGTGATCAGAAACCAGCAGATCAAATGAGTTACTGTGAATGGCAATCCAATGGGTCAGAGGGGAATTGGAGATTGGGTGGGTGTGTAAATTTGAATACCAATGCCTGAGGTGGTGGCAGGGAAGGGAGGGGGTTTAAGACCAATAGTCCATTCTGGGTGAAGAGACTGGAGACTGTTTACTTTGGAATTTAGGATGAGAGGGGATCTTATTGAAACGTGAGATTATTAAGGGATTGGACACGCTAGAGGCAGGAAACATGTTCCCGATGCTGGGGGAGTCCCGAACCAGGGGCTACAGTTTAAGAATAAGAAGTAGGCCATTTAGAACGGAGATGAGGAAAAACTTTTTCACTCAGAGTTGTGAAGCTGTGGAATTCTCTGCCTCAGAAGGCAGTGGAGGCCAATTGTCTGGATGCTTTCAAGAGACAGTTAGACAGAGCTCTTAATGATAGCGAAGTCAAGGGATATGGGGAGAAGGCAGGAATGGGGTACTGATTGTGCATGATTAGCCATGATCACGGTGAATGGCGGTGCTGGCTCGAAGGGCCGAATGGCCTACTCCTGCACCTATTGTCTATTGAGATTGGTGTTGGGTTGGAGGGATTGGGGACTGATTGTGCAACCAGATTATGTGCAGTGGTATTTTCGGAGAATGACAGTTGAACAAACTAGGGAATCGAGGCGATATTTCCACTGAGGTGGATTACTGAATCTGGATGGGGGAGTCATAGATCAAGAGCAGGCTGAAGATTAGGTGTGAGGGGCGAGGTTGGGTGTGGGCAGATGGTGTGAAAGATCAATATATTTTTAAAATAACTCGAGTGTGTATGCTTCCTTTTAAACCATTGTGATTGGACACTGATTTGTGGGAAGGAACCGCAGATGCTGGCCGAAGATAGTCACAAAAAGCTGGAGTAACTCAGCGGGTCAGACAGCATTTCTGGAGAAAAGGAATGGTGATGTTTGGGGTCGAGACCCTTCCTCAGACTGCAAGTTGGGGGGAGAGAGAGAGAGAGAGAGAGAGAGAGAGAGAGACAGAGAGAGAGAGAGAGAGAGAGAGAGAGAGAGAGAGACAGAGAGAGAGAGAGAGAGAGAGAGAGAGAGAGAGAGAGAGAGAGAGACAGAGACAGAGACAGAGAGAGAGAGAGAGAGAGAGAGAGAGAGAGAGAGAGAGAGAGAGAGAGAGAGAGAGAGAGAGAGAGGGAGAGGGAGAGGGAGAGGGAGAGAGAGAGAGAGAGATTGCGAGATTGCGAGATTGCTTGCTTGCTTGCTTGCTGGAAAGAGTATGGGGGTGAGGGGCTGAAAATTGCACTTTGCATCTCCCGCATCCCTTTCAGAGTAGCAGGTGTTTTAGCCTCTTGAGCCTCTTCACTTTAGCTAATTCAAAAGAGAGAATGGCTTTCACATCCCCTTCTCAAAGTGCGTTACAGCCATTGAATTATCGAGATGGCATTGCAATCTTTCTCCACTCCAGACATAACCAGTTTTCACATGCACAGGACTAAAACAAAATGGTGATACATTTACTGATTTTTTTTTTTTTAACCTTTTTAGTTAATTTCTTTTTGAATGATTCCTAACTTGGGTTTTTTTCCTTTCCTGTGCAGTATTTTTACAAGATGTACACATTGGCACCAAGTCACATGGTTAACTTCCTGTTAATAATGAAGCTTACACTGAAGAGAGAAGTGAAACAACGTGCCCTTTAAAATAACTGACATTTTCACTCTGAGGCATTAGTATAATCGTGGATAACAAAGACTGAGGAGGGTGAAACGGTAAGATTATTCTTCTAACGTGAGCATTCATATTTTTAGCAATCTTGAAAGTCTGATAAACTGGTTACTTTACAAACCTGTGCTGCTGTTAGTAAGAATTTCATTTTTCAGTTTTGATATATATATAACAATTAAACACTCTTGACCCTTGGGATAACAAAATTTGAGTACATTAGGCAATTAATTATTTCCAGAATCCAGGCTTACTGCCTGAAGGAATATTGTTTGAATTGAATTCAGTCCTCGAATCTCAACTAAAAGAAAAATGGATAAAACTGTCTTTTACGTGCTAGAGTTGAACTCCTCTTTCCTATCACATTACAAATGGAGGTCTTTTGGCCCATCAAGTCTATGCCGGTTCTCAGGGGAGCAATCCCATTAGTCCCATTCACCTTCTTTATTCACTCGCGCAAGCCCACCATCTTGTCTTTTATTCTTTTTGATATCACCCTACTTTACAGGCAACTTAGAACAGCCAGTTATTCTAAGAAGGGTCTCGACCCTAATCATCACCCATTCCTTCTCTCCAGAAATGCTACCCGTCCCGCTGAATTACTCCAGCTTTTTGTGTCTCTCTTCAATTATTCTAACAACATATCTTTGGGATGTGGAATGAAACGGGAACACCTGGAGAATGAGCACACATCGCACCTGAGGTCAGATTGAACTGGGACTCTGGAGCTTTATTCTCTTTTAGTCAAGAAGTAGTAACTGAGAGTAGAGAAAACATTATGATAGGCAGGGTTTATGTGTTTATGTAGTAGGTCATCTCATCCTCCCCAAAAAATTCTAAAGTACAACAGAAATTATTTGCGGCTACTGAATACAGTAAATTGTTATAATGGACCATTGGGTGAGGGGGGGGGGTGAAGTATTGGGCTGAATGGTCTCTGCTGTAACCGAATAAGGTATTATCATTGTATGTAGATGACACTAACAACTGCAGATGATGGTTGACAAAGTGCTGGAGTAACTCAGCAGGTCAGGCAGTATCTCTGGAGAACATCAATAGGTGATGTTGGGACCCTTCTTCAGGCTGATTCACTCTGCTGAGTTACTCCAACACCTTGTGTTGTTTCACCTTAAAACTGGGCGCCGATGCCACTGGTTTGCACCAGTGAGCCCTTCTTCACCAGCTACACACAGTCCAATTGACAAGGCTGCTGTTGTAGATCATGTTGTAGCCCCTGGCCCTCACCTCTCTCAGAATCAGAATAACCTTTATTGTCATCCAAAAAAACAAGTATTTTGGATGAAATTCCGTTACCCACAGTCCAACAATAAGAGCAATTAAAATAAGCAATTACACACACAATCACAAACCAACACAAAACAACAACAAAAAACATCCATCACAGTGAGTCTCCTCCAGTCACCTCCTCACTGTGATGGAAGGCCAGAATGTCTTTTCTCTTCCCCTGCCGTCTTCTCCCGCGGTCAGGCTGTTGAACTTGCCATGTCGGGGCTCCCGACATTGAAGCCCCCTCCGGGCGGAGAAATTCCCACGGCCTGTTGCAGGCCGTGCCGGACGGTGAAAGGTCCGTGTTGTGCTTCGTGGTCCGGTACCTGTTGTACCTTTAGTGACTCTGGACGGACCACAAGTACACGTGTATAAAAGGTTACATTGCTGGAGCTCAACTCCAGGCTGTTTATTCCGTGGCCACCTGCATCCAGAGTGACCGCCTAATCACACCCATCACTTATATACACAGCCATACAAAGTAGTTTTTGGATACACAAAGTAGTCCCAGCAATATCACAACATCCCCCTTGTCTTATATATTACAACATCCCCCTTGTCTTATATAAAATTGTTTTCTTTACCATTCGAGGGCTAAAATATATTTTTGCAAACAAAACCAATAACACAACTAAACACAATTAAACACAATTGCTTTTTTTCGCCATCATGGTGGTCACTCCTCTGCGGAATTTCACTCATCGCCGGGTGGTCACTCATCTCCGTGTGGTCACTCATCTCCGTGTGGTCACTCATCTCCGTGTGGTCACTCATCTCCGTGTGGTCACTCACTCCGTGTGGTCACTCACTCCGTGTGGTCACTCCACAGATATATACATATATACAAAAGCATCAAATATAATACATTACGCTTTCAGTACACAGATCACTACACAGGTCATTAAACACAAAATATTCATTTTGTTCCATATCTTCCCCTCAAGAAGACGTTCTGTGTAGATCAAACGTAGTGTAGGCTCTAGATGCTCCACCACCATGATTTGCCTGCCACTGCTGGTCTCCCACTGCTGGGCTGGCACTGCTGGGCTCCCACTGCTGGGCTGGCACTGCTGGGCTCCCACTGCTGGGCTGGCACTGCTGGGCTCCCACTGCTGGGTTGGCACTGCTGGGCTCCCACTGCTGGGTTGGCACTGCTGGGCTCCCACTGCTGGGCTGGCATTGCTGGGCTCCCACTGCTGGGCTCCCACTACTGGGTTGGCACTGCTGGGCTCCCACTGCTGGGCTGGCACTGCTGGGCTCCCACTGCTGGGTTGGCACTGCTGGGCTGGCACTGCTGTAATCGCGGTGCGATCGCGCCTCCGCTGCAGTGCGCTCTGGCCCCGCCCACAGGTGCTCCCCGGCAGCTGTCGCTCAACTTTTCGAACGCGCTGCCGCTGGCCCCGCCCACAGGTGCTCCCCGGCTCCGCCCACAGGTGCTCCCGGCAGCTGCCGCGCAATTCCAACGCGCTGCCGCGCTATTCCAACGCGCTGCCGCTGCCTCGGGCCCAGGGCCGACCCGACTCTACGGTCGACACGCCTGGGTGAGTATTTAGTGCCTCGGCCTTACCGGCCGCCGCACCTCCGCGGGTGGTCGGTCCCTCCGGTCGCCGACCCCCTCCGGTCGCCGCACACCTCCGTGGGTGTCGGTCTCCTCCGGGGCTCTCCCGGTTGCCGCACACCTCCGTGGGTGTCGGTCTCCTCCAGGGCTCTCCCGGTCGCCACACACCTCCGTGGGTGTCAGCCTCCCCCGGTCGCCGCACACCTCCGTGGGTGTCGGTCTTACCAGTCGCCGCACACCTCCGTGGGTGTCGGGTCTCCCGGTCTTTCCGGTCACCGCACACCTCCGTGGGTGTCGGGTCTCCCGGTCGCCGCACACCTCCGTGGGTGTCGGTCTCCTCCAGGGCTCTCCCGGTTGCCGCACACCTCCGTGGGTGTCGGTCTCCTCCAGGGCTCTCCCGGTTGCCGCACACCTCCGTGGTGTCGGTCTTCCCCGGTCACCGCACACCTCCGTGGGTGTCGGGTCTCCCGGTCTCCTCCGGTTGCCGCACACCTCCGTGGGTGTCGGTCTTCCCCGGTCACTGCACATCTCCGTGTGTGTCGGGTCTCCCGGTCTTCCCCGGTCACCGCACATCTCCGTGTGTGTCGGGTCTCCCGGTCTCTCCCCCCCGATGCAGTTGCAGGCTTCTAATCTCGGGCCTACACAGGTGCTGGGGCGCGACGTGGGCCTACACGCACCACCCCCAGCAGCTTGCAGCGTTACGTCGCTAACTCGGCGCCGACTACTGAGCAGGTAACTATACCAACTCATACTGGCTCTGTCGGGATGCACTCCAAACATCCCGTACCGAGCTGGAAACTTTTCTTTGTTTTGTTTCCCTTCAGGGCTTTTTTTTCTTCTTTTTTTTCTTCTTTTTAACCTTTTCTGCTCGGGCATGCTTCATTCCCTCCCTAGGCGAAACACCAAGCCGCTGCCACCATGTTGTGCTTCGTGGTCCGGTACCTGTTGTACCTTTAGTGACTCTGGACGGACCACAAGTACACGTGTATAAAAGGTTACATTGCTGGAGCTCAACTCCAGGCTGTTTATTCCGTGGCCACCTGCATCCAGAGTGACCGCCTAATCACACCCATCACTTATATACACAGCCATACAAAGTAGTTCTTGGATACACAAAGTAGTCCCAGCAATATCACAACAGTCCGCAGCGGGCCGACCCAAGCCCTGTGATTCGGGGCGAGCGAAGACGCTGCCGGAGCTCCCGATGTCAGAGCCCACCCAGAGGGCTGCGAGCTTCCGATATCCATGCGGCCCGCGGCCGAAGCCTCCGAAGGCGAGTCATAGCCACTCTCGCAGCGCCACCACAGCCTCCGAAGGCAGCTGCTCCGCAGATGGTATGTTCGGTCCACGGGCTCTGCGAACCAGAGCCCAGGTGGTCCCAGGTGGATGCCACCAGCTCCAGGTGTTTGGCCGACGGTAGGCCGCAGCGGGAACGGAGACATGTCCCAGAAAAAAGGTCGCGTCTCCGTTCGGAAGAGACAATTTTACAGCCCCCCCCCCCCCCCACACAGTACACAACCACAAAAAAACACTACATCACATCTAAACACTACAATTAAGACAAAAAATAAAAAACACAAAAGACAAACGGACTGCAGGTGAGCTGCAGCTGCTGCGCAGCGCCGCCACTTTCTGTCCTCTCTTCTGGCCGCTGCCACCGACAGGACATGCTCGGTCACCGTGGGGTTCCCTCCCCTTTCACCAGCTGCCACTTCCTGTCGGCCATCGTTATGTCCACGCGGCCTTCCCACGATCCACCGCCACTCCCTCTTCCTCCCCGGCAGTTACCAACATCTTTGAAGGTGGAGTATGTCAGTGACTCCATGGGAGGAGGAGGAGGCAGTGGAGAGTTGGGGGAGAGGCCGAGTGGACAGAGCAAGGGAAGGAGGAGGAGGCAGCAGTGGGGTGGGGAGTGGACAAAGTGACAAAATGTAGGAGGACAAGTCATTACATTTATTTAAAAGAGAGGTAGATAGTCAGGATCATTTTGAATGGTGGGGCAGGTTTGAAGTGAGGAACCTCACTTCCTATTCCTGTTTTCTGTGCTTGTTCATTTCCTATGTTTTGCTGTGAAAAACCATGACTATTGAGGCAAAAATAGTAATTATCCAACATCTTTGAATCTAATGACTTTCATCCTAAAATACTTGTGTATTCTAATTTCATAGAATGTCCCATGTCCTTTATTTCAGGTCGCAGCTCTCTTCTGGTGAGTTAATCTTTAGTGGTAAGATCTTCATGTCACCACAGGGTGTCCTTGCAGTTCAAAGGTGCAGAGTCAACATTAAAGCTTTTGGAATAAATATGGCCAATCCTTTTACATTTTCATCGTGGCAGAGTTTCTAAGTAACCATCAAGCAAATATTCTATCTTGTAGACTTACTGACATTTGGAGGGTTCTATGGTGGAGTAACAAGAGCAGAATTTGCTCGGAGCTTAAGTGCGCAATTTCTTTCTACAAGATCAAAGAAGAAATTTAAGCAAACTAAAGTCACCACAATAAAGTCTCCAGGGACAGAGCGTAAGAACGAGATGGCCTCTGCATTTAACAAAGCCATTATGTTAAATGTAGCTTATTCCACACCAGTATTGAATCCATCAGGAAGGCAGAAAACTGATCTTCACCAATTCTACACAGCAGGTATTTATATATATATTTACACTTGTATGTATTCATGTGTGACATATACTATATTAAAAAAAAAAAAAATAGGAGTTAAGGAGACCAGTTTGTAATTTCACCAAGTTTTTGCTATATCTTTTTGAAGACATTGATTCCAATATCTCGCTAGTTCCTCTGGCCTACAAGGAAATAACTTTTTTTTCTTATGTGGTTCCTTTGGCTTATGTTTCAGCAGAGTTTGGTTGTGTAGCAAAGGCCCTCTCTTGTGCTTTTCTTAAATTAGTTTGGTTGTTTAAATAAGATGTCACCAGCTCGGGCAAGTGTCCTTATTGCAGACAGCCATATTAGGAAATAAAATGAATGGATTTGTGTGGTGTTGCATTTTATTTTAACCCCTCCCCTCGCCCGTTCCTCCCCATCAGGCTGGGAGAATTAAATGCACTCCTTCAACTCTATTTCTTTTGTAGTTGAGACTGGGACATCATATTCTGTAGTGCTGCTGCAGTAAGTATTTTGATCTTCTATCTAGGACATAAAACAAATACACACTCTTGACTTGAGGAAAAATTCCCAGTCTCCTCCTCATCTGCCAGTCATCTTAAAGAGGGGCAAGAGTAAAGTAATTCAGTTGCATTTACTCTCTTTGAAGAGGTAATTAAAGAGGCAAAACTGCCCATACTTTCTGTTCCTCGTCCTCTGTGGTGCTTTAATATTGGTTGAGAATAAGATTGGGTCTGTATGCCCTTCAAAGGTTTCCAGGTAACCACTGTCAACTTGAACAAGATAATAGAAGTAAATATTGCTGATGAATCCACACGCTATTGTGAAATTATTTATTTTACAATTTAAAAGAAGATTTAAAATAATGAATAGTATTTTAGAACGTTGCTGCTTGGTATCAGAAGGGGTTTGTTTTGTTCCTGTTATGCCAGATTTACAACCTGCAAGAACTGGTGAAATAAGGTAATTCTCTTATTTTATTAATGACTGATGGAATTCTCCATATATCTTCCTCCATCCTCTCGATTACAATTCATTTAGGACCATGAACGTGCCTGAAAATAAGACATTTCATAGCCTCAACCACATGATTTATATCGATGGTAATATCTAGGTCCCAAGTGTCAATTACTACAGACACAAGCAACTGCAGATGCTAGTTTATTAAAAAAAACACAGTGCTGGATTAACTCAGCAGGTCTGGCAGCGTCTCTGGAGAACATGGATAGGTGGTATTTTGGATCTGAAACAGAGATGCTGCCTGACCCGCTGAGTTATTCCTGCACTTTGTGTCATCAATTACAGAAACCACAGTTCCCAATAGTCACAACCTGTCAGTGTGAGAAGGATATATACATTTCCACTCTTTGCTTTGCTCAATAAGTAATTCTGTTTCGATGGCAATATATTACTCACAATTCCGCATGCAAGAGTATCTGGGACTGAGAGAATTGTTGTGATATTGCCTGGGACTACTTTGTGTATCCCAAGGACTACTTTGTTTGCATGTGCAGGAGTGCGTATATAAGAGGTTGGTGTGATTGGGTGGTCACTCTGGATCCAGATGACCACGGAATAAACAGCCTGGAGTTGAGCTCCAGCATTGTAACCTTTTATACACGTGTACTTGTGGTCCGTCCAGAGTCACTAAAGGTACAACAGGTACCGAACCACGAAGTACAACATGGTGGCAGCGGTTTGGTGATTTGCCTAGAAAGGTAAAGAGAAACCCAAGCGGAAAAGGTTCACAAGTCAAAAAAAAAACTATACTATACTACGAAAACTATACTACGAAAATAATTAAACTAGTGCCCTAGGGGAAAGAAACAGAAATAAAGAGTAGTTTCCAGCTCGTACGGGACGCTGGATTGCCTCTCGACAGGGCCTACAGTGTATGTGCACTTACCTGATCTGTAGTCAGCGCTGAGCTGCCGACGGGACGTTGCAAGCTGCTGAGGGAGGTGTGTGAAGGCCCACACCGACGACGACACCGTCACCGACAGGGACCGGTGAGACCCGACATCGCGGGGGAGTGCAGAGACCGGTGAGACCCGACATCGCGGGGGAGTTCGGCGACCGGAGGGACCGACCACCCACGGAGGCGCGACGACCGGTAAGGTCGAGGCACTGCATCCTTACCCAGGCGCGGCGACCGGTGAGTCGGGAAGGCCCTGGGCCCGAGGCAGCGGCAGCACGCGTCGACTGAGCGGCAGCGGCCGGGAGCACCTGTGGGCGGGGCCAACGCGCACCGCAGCCGAGGCCCGATCGCACCGCGGTTACAGCGGCTGGGAGCTGCATCATTGCGAGCCCATCGTTGGGAGCCCATCGTTGTGGGCCCATCGTTGCGAGCCCATCGTTGCGAGCCCATCGTTGCGGGCCCATCGTTGCGAGCCCATCGTTGCGGGCCCATCGTTGCGAGCCCATCGTTGCGAGGCAGATCATCGCAGTGGAGCAGCGACCTTCACCCATCTAGAGCCTACGCTACGCTGATCTACACAGCCAGTCTGCTTCTTGAAGGGAAGATTTGGACATTGCTTTGTGTGCTTATCTGTGTGTAATACTGCAAGATTACTGTTTGCATTTGATACTATGGTATATGTATGTTTATTTCTGTGAATGCATATAGTGCTATAGATTTGCTGATAGCAAGGGTTGGGGTCCTGTGATACGGTTGTTTTTGGTTTTGTTTATAATTGTTCAAGTTACCGTGTTTCCGCCATATAGTGCAAATAATATGTCTCGGTTACCTGAAATGAACTGGCAAGTGCTGGACATCCCCACTGAGTTCTCCCTGTTCAAGGAAAGGTTGCAACTGTGCCTGGAAGACTTAGAAGTTGCATCGGAATTTAAGCAGGCCACGAAGATAAAAATCGCTTTGGGAGTGGAAGGCCTTCGTCGTTTGAATGCGTCAGGTCTGAGTGTGGAGGATCGGAGCAAACCGGAGTGCATATGGGCATTTTTTGAGGACCAGCTGAGGACGAAGGTAAATTTCAGGGTCCACAGGTTGGAGTTGATGCGGTATCGCCAGAAGCCGGGGGAGTTGCTTGCTCAGTTTGTGACCCGGTGTCGCGAAAAAAGCCTCCAGTGTGACTTCACTGAGCAGGAGCTCACTGACAGTCATGGAGTTGGTAATCACGTCCACGCCCCATGAAGGTCTACAGCGAGAGCTTATACAGAAGCCTAAAGGTCACACCATTCCAGAGGTGCTTACGTTAGGCAGGCAGTATGAGGCCATTGCAGCGGGCAGACAGCGCATTGCAAATTTAGAGCCCGGGTCTAGCCATATTGATGCTGTCAAGACACGAGGGTCGACGGAACAGAAGTCGCAGGATGAGAGACAAAACCCTTGTGGCTACTGTGATTTGTTTCATAAGCCCAGGCAATGCCCGGCGTATCGCGACACATGCAAGAAGTGTGGCAAGAAAGGGCATTGGGCAAAATGCTGTAGGAATAAAGTGGATCCTGTGCGCCCATCTAAATGGTCCAGGGGCAAATACAAGCGAGTTAACGAGGTGCAGCAGCAGTCCCATGACGGTGATGCATCGTGCTGTGACAGTCAAGAGGAAGGATCGGATATGTATGTCCATAATATCACCATTTCAGGTATGGACAGGATGCCTCCAATGGGTGATGAGGCATTTGCGGTGTTGAACATCAAATGCCCGTCAATGAAGGGGCAACATCGACTGAAGGTGAAGATAGACACCGGGGCTGGAGGAAATACTCTTCCCCTTCGGATCATACGAGACATGTATCCCAATGACAAATACAAGCAGCACCTACGACCATGCAAAGTCCGTCTGACAGCATATAATGGGACGGAAATCATGTGTGTTGGAACTATATCCGTTTCGTGCCGATACCAAGGGTCGATGTGGTGTCCTCAGGAATTTTTCGTGGTAGACGTGGCAGGATCCGCTGTCATCGGCCTCCCAGGTATTAAGCAACTTCAGGTTGTCACGATACATGCTATGGGAACAGAGGAGCACCCATCAGATGCTCGGAAGGAGCAAGACAGTTTCAACTCGGTGGGGGACCTAATGAAGAGGTGGCCTAATCAGTTTGATCGGATTGGCAACTTCAAGGGGCCAGCCACCCTTCATCTCAAGGAGGAGGCCACACCACACATTGATGCGCCAAGGAAATGTAGTATCCATCTCAAAGACAAGTTGCGGGCTGAGTTGGACAAAATGGAAGATGATGGAGTCATCCGAAAGGTGACTCACCATACGGACTGGTGCAGTCCAATAACCACCTCCGTTAAGAAGGATGGGTCAATCAGGGTATGCCTAGACCCGAAGCGTTTGAATGCAAGTCTCAAACGTTGCCCGCACAAGATCCAGACACTTGAGGAGATCAATCCGGCTTTTGCCAATGGGAAATTGTTCTCCAAACTCGATGCTAAAGCGGGTTATTGGTCTGTCCGACTTGATGAGGCTAGCCAGGAACTTACCACGTTCCGCACGCCTTTTGGCAGGTATTGCTGCAGGAGGTTGCCTTTCGGTTTGTTGGTGAGTCAGGATATATTCCAGCAGCGTATGGACACGATCATAGAACAGGTTCCTGGATGCGTCTGCATTGCGGATGATATTGTCATAGTGGGATCCACAGCGCAAGAACATGATTATAATCTACAGAAGCTGTTAGAGGCAGCGTCCCGGGAAGGGCTAGCTTTCAACAGTGCTAAGTGCGTAGTGAAGGCTAACTCCATCAACTTCTTCGGGACAATGTATTCAGACACAGGCATTCGACCAGATCTTGGTAAGGTGCAGGACATTCATAAGATGCCAACACCACAAGATAAGGAAGATTTACAACGGTTCCTGGGGATGATGAATTTTTTATCGCCCTACATCCCAAAGTATGCTGACCTGGTCGCCATTTTGAGGGATTTGTTGAAGAAAGATGTCCCATTCTTGTGGCAAGAAGACCACCAAACGGCGTTCTGTAACCTGAAGAGCTGCATACAGGGGGAATCTGTCCTCCAGTACTATCGCCCTGATGCTCCTGTCACCCTTGAGGTAGATGCGTCAATGAAAGGAGTGGGAGCATGCCTTTCGCAGGAAGGACGGCCTGTTGCGTACGCTTCGAAGGCACTGTCTTCATGCCAGTCCAACTACTCCAATATTGAACGCGAGACCCTTGCATTGGTTTTTGGCATCACAAGGTTTCATACATACCTATTTGGGCGGGATTTTAAGGTGCTGACTGATCACAAGCCTCTTGTCACTATCTGCGGCAAACCACTCACGAGTGCCCCACCCCGACTGCAGCGGTTGCTCATCAAGGTGCAAGGATACAACTTCACCATAGAGCACAGACCTGGGGCTGAGATGATCATTGCTGACACTCTCAGCAGGCTGCCCAATCCGGAGAAGACAGAGAGCATAGATCTCGATGTACATGTAGAGAGCATCTTCTTCGACAACATCGAGGACACGCTAGGTGTCGACTTGATACACTTCGGCAAACTCAAAAGGGTGGAGCTGCAGACAGAAACTTGTCGTGACCCTATACTGCATAGGGTTATGCAGTATGTCCATTCCGGATGGCCGGCGACCCTACAGGAGATACCTACCGACCTGCGGCCCTACTGGTCTTTTCGAGATGAGTTGGGCATGTCAAATGGGGCCATTTTCAAAGGACGGCAAGTAGTCATTCCTGAGTCGATGAGACAGGATGTATTGCAGCAACTTCATGTTGGCCACCAAGGCATTGAGAAGACGAGACTTCTAGCGAGACAAATGGTCTATTGGCCCAACATGAACCAACACATTGATGACCTTGTCCGAAGGTGTAGTCCGTGCCAGATGCACATGCCAGAGCAAATGAGGGAAACACTCATGCCACATGAGATACCAGTCACACCTTGGACCAAAATAGCAATGGACATGTTTGAAATTGACAACGTTCAATATCTTGTCATGGTGGATTACCATTCCAAGTTTCCGGTGGTCAACCGACTGACTAGCACCACGAGTGCCATGGTCGCTAATATGGTGACTGCAATGTTTGGTCTGCTAGGAGCACCGACGGAGATCATCTCCGACAATGGTCCACAATTTGTGGGTGAAGCTTTCCAGTCCATGTGCAAGCAATGGGGAATCACCCATACAACGTCGTCGCCTAGGTACCCTCAGTCGAATGGGCTGGCTGAGCGCATGGTACGAACGGTGAAGTCTGTTATCAAGAAGTCCTTGGCAACGAGACAGAGTGTAGCAGCAGCTTTACTCAACTTGCGCACTACACCGATTGATTCCAAGTTACTGTCACCGGCGGAGATGATGTTTGGAAGACAGATTCGGACGCCTCTCCCCACGAACCTTGACATGAACAAGGCATACGAAGGGCAGAGGACCTTTGAGCGACTTGAGGAGCGTAAGCAGAATATGAAGGCACAGTTTGACAGTTCGGTCAAGAGACATGACTTGTTGCCATTGCACGCTGGACAGAAGGTCCGGGTTCTGGATGAAGCGAATCAGGTCTGGGTTCCAGCAGAAGTGAGATCGGTCTGCGACGAACCCCAGTCAAGGTCTTACATTATTGAGACGCCGAATGGAAATCGGTTCAGGAGGAATCGAGTGCAGTTGAGAGATCTTCCACTGGAGAAGCCAGGGGTTGGTCCCCATTGTGTCCCCCCAGACAGCGATAGGGTTGAGACCCAATGTGAAGCGGAGGAACGACCGGCCCGTAATGATGATGGGGATTATGTGACACGCTCGGGACGTGCCAGTAAGAAACCTGCACATTACCGTTGATATTTGTTAATGTTTTATGGTGTTTCAAAAAAACGTTTGTGTTTAGAGTTTGTTGTTACATATATATATATATATATATATTTCTTTTATAAGACAAGGGGGATGTTGTGATATTGCCTGGGACTACTTTGTGTATCCCAAGGACTACTTTGTTTGCATGTGCAGGAGTGCGTATATAAGAGGTTGGTGTGATTGGGTGGTCACTCTGGATCCAGATGACCACGGAATAAACAGCCTGGAGTTGAGCTCCAGCATTGTAACCTTTTATACACGTGTACTTGTGGTCCGTCCAGAGTCACTAAAGGTACAACAGGTACCGGACCACGAAGTACAACAAGAATGCCTCTGAAAATCCAAATCACATCCAGAAGCTCTCCATTATCTATTCAAAGGTTTCAAAGGTCTTTTATTGTCACGTGTACCAATTAAGGTACAGTGCTATGTGAATCACCATACAGCCATACTAAAAAAGCAACAAGACACACAATTACATAAAAGCTAACATAAACATCCACCACAGTGGATTCCCCACATTCCTTACTGTGATGGAAGGCATATAGGCATTTTTCTCCCGCGGTCGGGGCAATCGAAGCTCCCGCAGCCGGCGGTCGAAGCTCCCGCGTCGGGGAGATCAAAGCTCCTGCCTCGGGGCGGTCGAAGCTCCTGCGGCTTGGAGTTCCTGAAGTCGGTCTCTGACCAGAGACCGCGAGCTCCATGATGTTAAAGTCCACAGGCACCTGTGGTGGAGCTTGGAGGTCAATTCCTGGCAAAGGGATCGCGGGCTCCGCGATGTTGAAGTCCCGTGGTGGAGCTCTCGAAATCGGTCTCCAGTAAAAACCGACAACTCTTCGATGTTAGGCCGCAGTGCGGACGGAGATACGATATGGAAATAAATCGCATCTCCGTCGAGGTAAGAGATTAGAAAAAGTTTCCTCCAAATGTTCTACAAGCTACATCCTCAAAGAACTCCAGTGGATTAGTCAAACATGATATGCCTTTTGCATTGAATCCTTTTTTACCCCCCCCCCCCCCCCATATGTTTTGTTATTAAATCTTTTATTGAGGATTCCAGCATTTTTTGTAATTCTGACATTGGACTAACAGGCTCCCATTTAACAAAAAACAAAGTGCTGGAGCAATTCGGTAAGTTGGGTAGGATCTTTGGAAAGGTTGGACATAGAAACATAGAAAATAGGTGCAGGAGGAGGCCATTCGGCCCTTCGAGCCAGCACCGCCATTCATTGTGATCATGGCTGATCGTCCACAATCAATAACCCGTGCCTGCCTTCTCCCCATATCCCTTGATTCAACTAGTCCCGAGAGCTCTATCTAACTCTATCTTAAATCCATCCAGTGATTTGGCTTCCACTGCCCTCTGTGGCGGAGAATTCCACAAATTCACAACTCTCCGGGTGAAAAAGTTCCTTCTCACCTCAGTTTTAAATGGCCTCCCCTTTATTCTAAGACTGTGGCCCCTGGTTCTGGACTCCCCCAACATTGGGAACATTTTTCCTGCATCTAGCTTGTCCAGTCCTTTTATCATTTTATATGTTTCTATAAGATCCCCTCTCATCCTTCTAAACTCCAGTGAATACAAGCCTAGTCTTTTCAATCTTTCCTCATTTGACAGTCCCGCCATCCCAGGGATCAATCTCGTGAACCTACGCTGCATTGCCTCAATTACAAGGATGTCCTTCCTCAAATTAGGAGACCAAAACTGTACACAATACTCCAGATGTGGTCTTACCAGGGCCCTATACAACTGCAGAAGAACCTCTTTACTCCTATACTGAAATCCTCTCATTATGAAGGCCAACATGCCGTTAGCTTTCTTCACTGCCTGCTGTACCTGCACGCCAACTTTCAGTGACTGGTGTACAAGGACACCCAGGTCTCGCTGCACCTCCCCCTTACCTAACCTAACGCCATTGAGATAATAATCTGCATCCTTGTTTTTGCCGCCAAAGTAGATAACCTCACATTTATCTACATTATACTGCATCTGCCAAGCATCTGCCCACTCACTCAACCTGTCCAGGTCACCCTGCAACCTCCTAACATTCTCTTCACAGTTCGCACTACCACCCAGCTTTGTGTCATCCGCAAACTTGCTAGTGTTGCTTCTAATTGCCTCTTCCAAATCATAAATATATATGGTAAACAGTTGAGGCCCCAACACCGAGCCTTGCGGCACTCCACTCGCCACTGCCTGCCATTCTGAAAAGGACCCGTTTACTCCTACTCTTTGCTTCCTGTCTGCCAACGAATTTTCTATCCATGTCAACACCCTACCCTCAATACCATGTGCTCTAATTTTACTCACCAATCTCCCCTGTGGGACCTTATCAAAGGCTTTCTGAAAGTCTAGATACACTACATCCACTGGCTCCCCTTCATCCATTTTACTTGTCACATCCTCAAAAAATTCCAGAAGATTAGTCAAGCATGATTTCCCTTTCGTAAATCCATGCTGACTTGGACTTATCCTTTTACTGCTATCCAAATGCACTGTTATTACCTCTTTAATAATTGACTCCAGCATCTTTCCCACCACCGAAGTCAGGCTAACTGGTCTGTAATTCCCCGTTTTCTCTCTCGCTCCTTTCTTGAAAAGTGGGATAACATTAGCTATCCTCCTATCCACAGGAACTGATCCTGAATCTATTGAACATTGGAAAATGATCACCCTGAATCTATTGAACATTGGAAAATGATCACAGATCATTGGAAAATGGACAGATGATGTTTTGCATTGGGATCCTTCAGACATTTAAGAAAGGGGTACTCCTCAGTATGAAGAAGGGTCCCAACCCGAAACATCACCCATCCTTTTTCTCCAGAGATGCTGCTTGACCCGCTGAGTTACTCCAGCACTTTGCACTATCTTCAGTATATACCAGCATCTGTACATTTAGGAAATGATTGCTGGCTTTAAATAATGACCTCGCTCCCCTTCAGTATAGCACAGTCCGACATGCAAATCATTGTTTGAAAATCAGCCAACTCAACCATAAACCAAACACCACCATGTACCCATTTCGCACACAATTTGATTTCTAGTTCAGTGAGTTAAATCATAGTGATGAAAAATTGGCAAAATAACCTTTAGGTAAATTATTTTGATTGCTTTTGATCCAAAAGTATTAAGTGGAAAATTTAAGTGGAAAATTTGCCATGATCTGCAGAAGCATGAATGAATTCATTGATTTCAGGGAGCTAATCTTGACTGCTGACTATTCAGATGGAAAGCATTGAGTTGATAGTATCAATGTACTGAACCAAAGTTATTGTATGTTTCCAAATGAGTTGGCTGTTGCTATCAAACAGGATACTTCTGTCCACTCAAAAATATGAGTGTTTGCATTATGGGGTATCAACTCAGATTGTTATTAATTTTTGCGTATTTTCTTTCAATAACTTTCAGAAAATAAAGGAGCAGAGAACAACACTAGAAAACTAATCCAAGGGAAACTGGAAGGCACTATTGAATATATAGTAAGTGTCTTCCAAATATATCCAATTATTTACACATCTTAAGTAACATCACAAATCGACATAAAGTGTGAAATTCTTTTTACAGGCAGGAATGGCGGATACACTTTGCAGCATAGCCCTGAAATTTAACAGTACACCAAATAAACTGGTTCATTTAAACAAGCTCTATTCACAAAGTATTATTCCTGGGCAGGTATGTAAAAAAACAAACCTGTAATCTTATGTATTCAAAAAAAATAAAGAACTGCTGGCAGAATATTGCAGGTTAGTTACCGTCTAATAATAAAAAAGTTAATATTTCTTTGAGATATTTTGAGTATTTTGTATAATAGCACAGAGAGCATATTAGAGACAACTAGGTTTTGATACCTGTTTTTTCTAATAGTAACTCCAAAATGTAATCTCTAATATATAAGGTTGCAAGTTGATTAGAATTTAAATTTAAACAAATTCAATTGTAGAAGTTTAAAAAATGGTAGGTAGACACAAAATGCTGGAGTAATTCAGCGGGACAGGCAGCATCTCTGGAGAGAAGGAATGGGTGACGTTTCGGGTCAAGATCTTTTAGATTTTTAAAATTTAGATTTAGAGATACAGCGCGGAAACAGGCCCTTCGGCCCACCGAGTCCGCGCCGCCCAGCGATCCCCGCACATTAACACTATCCTACACACACTAAATTTTTACATTTACCCAGTCAATTAACCTACATACCTGTACGTCTTTGGAGTGTGGGAGGAAACCGAAGATCTCGGAGAAAACCCACGCTGGTCACGGGGAGAACGTACAAACTCCGTACAGACAGCGCCCGTAGTCAGGATCGAACCTGAGTCTCCGGCGCTGCATTCACTGTAAGGCAGCAACTCTACCGCTGCGCCACCGTGCCGCCACCGTGCCGGCCTTTCTTCAGACTGACCCTCACCCTCACCCATTTCTCTCCAGAGATGCTGCCTGTCCCGCTGAGTTACTCCAGCATTGTGTGTCTACCTTCGATTTAAACCAGCATATGCAGTTCTTTCCTACGAAGTTTAAAAAATGATTAATTATGAGGCTGTTTATGTATGCACAGCTACAATTTGATTAATTTATAACAATATACCATTTGTAGGGAGTAGTTAAAGTAAAAACTACCCTTTCAAGAACGTGGGTGGTTGACAAAAAAGTACATCGGAGTTGAATAGGGGACATAACATTAGCACCAATCCTTACGTTGAGGATAAATAGTGAGTTGGCTAGGGGTGAACCAATGGAAATTCTAAAATGGAAACAACTCTGCACAATTCTAATCTTGGAAGAATCTTCATCCAAAATATATTCAAAAGGACACAATGCTGGAGTAACTCAGTGGGTCAGGCAGTATCTTTAGAGAACATGGATAGGTGACGTTTTGGTTGGATCGGGATCTCGGGGTCCTTCTTCGGACTGATTGTGGGGGTGGGAAGAAAACTGGGAGAGAGGAGAGACTGGACAAAGCATTGTAGGTAATAGGTGGACAGATGAGGGAGGGTTTGATAGGCAGATGGTTGGAACAAAGGCCAGATATTAACACAGGTGTGAGACAGACTGATTGAAAAGTTGCAAATTGTGAAGCCAGTGGAAGGAATGAAGGAGAGGGTGGGGAGGGGAGAGATATGGGTGCAAGCCCAGGTGGGGCGGGGAGGGATGGGGAAAATGGGTGCATCCAGGTGGGGCACAGTGGAGGAGGGGGGAGAAATAAAGAGAAAATATACTCTTTGGTTTCTGCCCAACAACCCCATTATCAAGTGTAGAACGTTTGAAATCATTTAATGCAGCAAACGTTATGAATGGCTGATGGAGTACATTGAACCATGAGCTCTGCGGGTACATTTCTCATTTGTCTGGAGTGGAAAATTGACGAGGATCGTGCAGTTACATGTACATCAGATCAGCAAGAAAGCAATGTTTTGCATAAATGAACAAACTCTGATTTTTGTTTTCCTCGTAGCGATTGTGCATTCCTTATCCAGCCTGTGCGGAGAGTGAAGACAGTCCTTTATCCTCAAGTCCAAACCAGTCTCCAAGTGTGTCTTCATCAGATGCTGAATATGACAAACTCTTGGTACGTTCTGCCAAGACCAGTATGCCATTGGGACATCCTATTAACTTCCCACGTCCTCCACTCTACTGCGGGCTTTAACCCAGGCCTCGAAAAATAATCATTTTTGGCTTGTTCGTGTTTGCAGTTAAAAAGACGCCTTGCAAACATTAAACTTGGACAGTGGAAAATGATATTTCGTTTTCATAAGCATTGTGTAAGAACAGGAGTGGAGAAACGGAAAACATAGGAATGCTTTTTAATAAGAACTAAATTAATTTAAAGTAAGAAAATGGATGGACAGTTACTAGTCCAAGAATCACAACAATAAACCCAATGGCACTAATGGTATTGTGTCCAAATTATTACAAGGTTAATTCAATAATTAAAGGTTAATTAAAATGTTAATTATTACTGATTAAAACATGAAGTTAAGATTTGCAGTAGTAAGTATATAGTTTCAAATAATGCTATCTCCAGAAAAGCTGCAGAATTTGGGGTATCTGCAGAATCAAAAACATTACAGACAAATCTGTCATGCACAGTGAGACATGAATTATCGTGGTATAGACAAAAATAATTTAAGATCATAATTGGAGATTGTTGCAGCAGACACCAGAAATTTGGCTCATCAAAGGGTGTTCCATCTTTCTTTCCTGTAAAGAGGAAGTATTCATGGACATGTTTGATGAAGTGAAGCCACAAACAAAATGGGAGAATCCGAGCAAAGAATGGTCAGGAGAAGATTAGCAAACAGGCATGCAAAGAATTTATTTTACAAGCCTTTAGTGACCCGAACTGAGCTTTGGCCCTTCAACCAGAAATCTTAATTAAAATCCTCCAGCTAAGCCATCTGCAATTGAAACAAAAACCTGAACAGCTGGGCGCCACATTTATATTTGCTTGTACTATGCATCCAGGAAAACAACACGTGTTTATATGCTGTCTTTCATGACAGCTGTTAATAAAGTACAATGTTTACAGGTTGAATTTAGAAAGCACAGCCGCTAATTTTCTACAGTAAGATCCGAAGATCCACAATGTGAAAATTACAAAATAATCCATTTTATTTATTGAGGGTTAAATGCGGCAGCGGTAGAGCTGCTTTACAGCGAATGCAGCGCCGGAGACTCAGGTTCGATCCTGACTACGGGTGCTGCACTGTAAGGAGTTTGTACGTTCTCCCCGTGACCTGCGTGGGTTTTCTCCGAGATCTTCGGTTTCCTCCCACACTCCAAAGACGTACAGGTATGTAGGTTAATTGGCTGGGTAAATGTAAAAATTGTCCCTAGTGGGTGTAGGATAGTGTTAATGTGCGGGGATCGCTGGGCGGCGCGGACTTGGAGGGCCGAAAAGGCCTGTTTCCGGCTGTATATATATGATATGATATGATTGGCCAGGGCACGAAATGAGAGGAAGACAACAAGTATTGGCATTATATCATTTCAGAAACAGGATAAAATGTGTATAACGAGCAGCTTTCAGAACATTTGCTGTTTTCCTTGAAATTTACAGGTGAAACTGTTCATCCAAAACATGATTTGTATAAAGGCATGGTGGTAATATTCTTGTGCAGACAGGTCTAGCTGTACATAGCACAAATGCACATCTTCGCATTGGAAAATAAAACTCAATTCATTATGTTAGCAGTGATGATCACAATGTAATCTTGACACCAGACTGGCCATTTTAGCATAGAATTGTGCTTTAAGGCAAGCTGTAAAGATGAAAAAGGCCCAAGCTATTGACTTTCACAGCGATTTTCATGTAAGAAATGGATATACCACCTTTCGTGACCCACCTTCTGGTTAGTCTGTGCTGAAATGTAGAAAGCACCGGTGCCAATTTTCTCACTTTGAGATCTGAAATAAAATATCCCATGTCTGTCAGCACTGTGAGCAACTGTGAGCAAATCTGGGCCCCATATCTGAGGAAGGATGTGCTGGCTCTGGAGAGGGTCCAGAGGAGTTTTACAAGAATGATTCCAGGAATGTGTGGGTTAGCATATGATAAGTGTTTGACAGCACTGGGCCTCTACTTGCTAGAGTTTAGAAGGTTGAGGTGGGACCTTATAGAAACTTACAGAATAATGAAAGGCATAGATAAAGTGGATGTGGAAAGGATGTTTCCACTGGTGGGAGAGTCTAGGACCAGAGTCCATAGCCTCAGAATTAAAGGGTGCTCTTTTTGAAAAGTGAGGAGGAACTTCTTAACTCAGAGGGTGGTTCATCTGTGGAACTCATTGCCACAGAGGGCTGTGGAGGCCACGACAGTGGATATTTTTAAGGCAGAGAGAGACAAATACATGATTAGAACGGGTGTCAAGGGCTATGTGAAGAAGGTAGGAAAATGGAATTAGGAGGCTGAGATCGGCCATAATTGAATGGCAGAGTAGACTCGATGGGCCAAATGGCCTAATTCTACTCCTATAACTTGTGAATGTCCTTGCCAATATACAGTCCTCCATCAACATAAATAAAACCATTATGACCAAAAAATATTTTAAGGTAAGTTGTGCATTCGTTTGGTAGGAATAATTAAATACCAAAGCCATGGTTTTCAAACAGGTGGGAGAACTAATGGGTGTGTTACAGTTTCACATATTTCCTAAAGATGTAGAAGGAGACATTGAATAAATGCCAGCGTGTTATTGTGTTGGTAACAATCGCTCTAATTTCAGGATGCTGATTCTGCAGAAATGTCCAGTGTACAGTGGTGCAGCTCACAAAACATCGTCAGCTCCCCTTATCCAAAGAGGGATGAAATACCTATTTCTGAAAGGTTCTTGAAAATCTGTTGCAAGTATTTCACAGACAGAAAGGTAAAATACTTTAATTGTAACAACAGAATTACGGTTACAAACTCATTTAGTTTAAACTTTACATCATGAAAATATTATTTTCCATTAAAAATGACAGATCTTACTGAACTAACAGCCAGAAAAGGTTCAGCAAATTTTACACAATGAATTTTGTATGACTATCGCCCTTATAGAACATAGAAAAGTACGTCACAGGAACAAAACCCTTTGGCCCACAATGTCTGTGCTGAACATGATGCCAAAATAAACTAATCTCCCCGATTCATAAGGATTGAAGTACCAGCATGAGGGCATGTGGGGCATTTTTTTAATGTTGTTATGCTGTATGCACCAGTTTCAGAATGTGGTCCAGCAGAAATTAGTTTACATTATCTGCATTGAAATCGCACCCACCAACAGTTTTCAACAGCGGAGCACAGAGTTTTACTCCATGTGTGCACATATTGTATATTTAGAAGTGCCTGAAATGCATTAAAAAATAATAGTAAAATTGCCCAATCCATATTTCTCAGCTATGTATCCTCAAGACTTATATCATCATGAGATTGCAGTCTGAACAAAATTAATAAGAGTGGTACTCATTCAAAGGCATGTCTGTATCAAAATGAGGTTTCTGTAAGTGAGTTTAAACAAGATTGTTTTTGTTTAAATATGAATGAACTATTTTAATGGTCAAATTATGTAATAATTTCATGGTAATTCAAAAGTAAATGAATTGTATTGTAGATTTGTGTTTTAATCTTTTACCAAATTACTGGATTGTTTGTCAGTAATCATTTTTCATTTGTTTGCGCTTTTTAATCTGTCTGCAGGGTGTTGTAACGGGAATCCTATTTGTCACTCCAAAAAAGATCTTTTTTGACCCATACAAATCTCATCCTCTTATCATTGAAAATGGCTGTGAAGATTATTTCTTTGCCTGCAGCACACAATCAATCATTTCAGCAGGGTCACACAAAGATATTTCTCAAATGAAGCTTTACACGTCTTCTCCCTTGTGAGTATGTAAGAGCAATCCACTTGAACCAGAATGTTTATGTCAAGATTATCTTCATCCATTCATTCATAAAATCACTGGCAGGACCAGCATTTGTGGAGATCATATAGATGGTGGTAATGTCGTGTACCATTTGAGTGGTAGGCTCTATGAACTTGTCAAGGAAGCTTGGCAAGTTGCAACAGCGCATTTTGTCGATGGCACTCACTGCTGGTATTGGAAATTGTGCAGTTAATCATCTATCCTATGCCATATTCTTCACACATTTTAAATAGCACTTCTATTCATAAAATTAATATTTTCTTGGATTTTTAGGAATGGCAAACTTTGATGCAGTCCTGTGCAATATTTATTCTACATCGACAATGTTCCACATGGTAGGCTGCTCTGGAACGTTAGATCACATGGGATCCAAGGAGAGATAGTTGAATCAATAGAAAATTGGATTAATGGATGAAAGCAGAGGATGATGGTGGAAGGTTGCCTCTCGGACTAGAGGCCTATGACTAGTGGTGTGCCTCAGGGTTCAGTGCTGGGTCCGTTACTGTTTGTTATCTATATCAATGATTTGGATGAGAACATACAGAGCAAGATTAGCAAGTTTGCTGATGATACAAAAGTGTTTTGCAGATAGTTAAGGTGGTTGTGAAATACTGCAGCAGGATCTTAATCGATTGGCCAAGTCGGCTGAGAAATGGTTGATGGAATTTAATACAAATAAATGTGATGTGTTGCATTTTGGGAAGTCTAACATAGGCAGGACCTACACAGTGAATGGTAGGGCTCTGGCAAGGGTTGTGGAGCAGAGGGATCTAGGGGTTCATGGTTCCTTGAAGGTGAAGTCACAGGTAGATAGAGTGGTCAAAAAAGCTTTTGGCACATTAGAGTATTGAGTATAGGAGTTGGGAGGTCATGTTGCAGTTGTATAAGACGTTGGTGAGGCCGCTTTTAGAGTATTGTGTTCAGTTCTGGACACCATGTTATAGGAAAGATGTTGTCAATCTGGAAAGCGTATAGAGGAGATTTACGAGGATGTTTCCAGGATTAAAGGGTCTGACCAAGAAGGGAGAGATTGAGTAGGCAGGGACTATTCCTTGGAGCGCAGGAGGATGGGGGATGATCTTACAGAGGTGTATAAAATCATGAGAGGAATAGGTCAGGCAGATGCATAGAGTCTCTTGCCCAGAATAAGTGAATGTAGGGTCAGAGGACATAGATTTAAGTTGAAGGGGAAAAGATTTAATAGGAATCTGAGGGGTAACTTTTACATACAGAGGGTGATGAGTGTATGAAACAAGCTGCCTGAGGACAACTTGTAGTTGAGGCAATGACTACCCCAACATTTAAGAAACAGTTAGACAGGTACATGGATAGGATAGGTTTGGAGGGATATGGATCAAACATGGGCAGGTGGGACTAGTGTAGCTGAGACATGTTGGCCAGCGTGGGCAAGCTGGGCCCAAGGGCCTGTTTCCACGCTCTATCATTCTATGACTATGACTCTAATGTATAAAAAGCTGTTAGCAATTACACAGCTGAGCTTCATTCAATACAATCTACTTCTCCTGTACATACAACTATTGTGGAAATTGTACAAAATAGGAGGAAGTGCAAATCCACAGGAGAGGACTTGTAGGAATCTTACAGAAAAATCTTGTAGATCCCAGCAAAAAGGCAATGTACGTGCTTGCAGGTTTCACAGTCATAAAAGGAGAGAATCAGACTCAACTGTAATACGAATCTTCCAGAGTGTACACATGTGAAGTTGGCTTCAAGTGAAATACTGAAAGATGCATGTTTCCAGTATGATCATATCCAGGGAGTTTGTACTATTTGAAGAGAAGTAATGAAAGCATTGGTAAAAATTAACATATTGCAATTTTTATATTCTTATTTATATTGCATTTGTGTAAAGAATATACTTTCATGCTGGCAGTTATAGTGATAGCACTATAAACAATTGTTTTTTTAATCTTCTAGTTAAAACACAATGGTGGTTTATTTCGAATGTTTCATAGATTTAACTCGTAGCTTTAATGTCAAATCCATCCAAGACCATAAAATAGATAAACTGGCTTCAAAGTGATGATTAATTTTTTTAAAAAAACTTTTTAATACTTCTTCCAAATGCTTAATTTACTGAATCCAGTAAAAAATAAGTGAGGCCTTAATTCCTCAGCATTTTCACAATGGGAGAGGCTAGTTGACTGATCTTCTGCATTAAAGAAGTTACTACAATGCTAAGATAACTGAACATGCAACATGCAGACCTGGGTTCAGTTTACTCAGGCCTCTGAAGTTTTTCAGTCACCACAATCATGTTTAAATGTTTACACTTGTTCAAAATAAACTTCAAATTGCAATCAATGATTCATTTATCATATCAAATGCAATAAATAGTATAAAACAGTCTTCAAATTGTGCTTTGCAATTTCATTAAAAAAAATTAAAACCAACCACTCCCATAGCACTAACACCACAGAATAACTGTAGATTAAAAACTGGAAGAGTATCACTGAATTAGACCGAATGGATCCGTCTAATATCCAGATGTCTTTCCCCAAATTAATACAGAGAAGAAAAATAAGCCACAGAAAAATAAACTGAACCACAGAGAGAGAAGGCCTGAAATCTTGGAACAAAGAAAGAGGAAAGGAAGCAGAATCCAAAAATTGAGCAGTCTGACAAATTCTGAAGTGGTTAGGCAATCCTGGGTTATGATTAAATGAAACCAAACAGAAACTGTAGAACTTTTAGCAAAGATGGAAGTGGAGCCATTGGCATAATTAGAAATAAATCAAAAATGCAAACATGTGTTTTAGCCAGGGAGGACATGTGTTTTAGGGTGAGAGGGGCAAGATTTAATACTAGCCTGAGGGACACCATTTGCACTAGAGGGCAGTTGGTTTATGGAACGAGGTGCCAGATGAGATACTCGAGGCAGATACTATACTGGCATTCCAAAGACACGGACAGGTACACGGATAGGAAAGGTTTACAGGGCTAAACAAAGGCAAATTGGACCAGCTTAGGTTGGGTTTTCTTGCTCGGAATGGAAAAGTTGGACTGAAGGGCCCTTTTCATTGCTATACGCCTCTATGACTAAACTAAGAAAGTTAGATAAGAGTTGTTGGAATGAAAGAGATGAAGAGAGAAATATTGAAGACTATTTTGTCCTTAAATTTCCTTCTAATTCTCAATTGTTGTATGTTAAATAACTTAACATTGCTTTTTGCCTGGATAGAATATAAGGATTCTTTTTCTCTCTCTCATTTGTAGAAGAAAAGTTCCTATCCAAAGTAAAGTACAAACAGAAAGAGAAACTGTAAACGCCCGCCATAAGAACAGTCCAGCGGCTTGGATCAAAGGCAGAGGACTGTGTGCAGAGTTCAAAGAAACGGATTCATTTCCTGCTGATCAAGAACCTAAAACGTTGACAAAACGTACACCCGCTCCTTACTCCTGTCCTGATTCTTCATGTCCAGTTAATGTGAAATCATCCAATTATATTATGGAATTACAAGAGAATACAATGTGTTTGAGCCTGAAAGAAAATTATGAACTTGAGAATGAAGAAACATTTCCCTTCTCAATCAAAGTAAAATACAGAGGTGAAGATTTACTGTCAGAGAACAAACAGCGTTACTGTTCTGAAAAATGTACCAGAGAAAGAATATTGGAACCAGAGACAAATTATGATGGCAATCACTGTTTATCCCATATATTGACAGAGAATCAGTTGCATAAGCAAAACAAGGTAGAGACGCCCTGTGATTCCCTCAACAGCACAGATGATAAAGCGGCATCATTTTGTGAGATAAATCTATCAGATCAAGGATGTAAATATCTGTGGTCTCCAATGGTGAAGAACACAAGTGAGGAAATAATTTCTGCTGAGTTGTCAAGTTTGAAGGCTGAAGAAGTTTGCTGTAACATAAACAAAGCCAAAGATGATCAGTGTGGATTATGTAGTAAACAAGATAATAAAGCAAATGATACATTACCCACATTTATGAAGAAATGTGAATGCGATCAAGGTAGGAGATAATTGCTCCAATATTCATCAACTTTGCCACCTTCAATTTTTTTCTCCCAGATTTGTCTACTATGAAATCATGACAAACATGTTTCCAACCTGCACCTAGCTCCCAGAATTTCTCCCATCAATGTTGCCTGTTTTCGTGCTGTGTGACTCTGTGATTGAGGATGCAGCATGGAAACAGGCTCTTCAGTCCACAAAGTCCAAGCTGACCATCGTTCACTCATTCATGCTAGTTCTATGTTATCCCACTGATGCATCCACTCCCTACACATTAGCGACAATTTACAGAGGCTAATTAACCCACAAACCTGTGCAACTTTGGGATGTGGGAGGAAACCTGAGCACTGGCAGGAAACCCACACGATCACAGGGAGGATGTGTAAACTCCACACAGACAGAGCACCCAAGGTTAGGATCGAGCCCAGGTCTCTGGTGCTGCGAGGCAGCAGCTCGACAAAATGGTGAATTCTCCCTGAACGCAATGGTCCTGTTTTATCTTATTGATTTTCTATTTGCAAAAGGAAAATTTTCATGGGTTTTATATAATTTTCTCTTGAAGGTGTTGGGCCAAATCAAGTTTGCTCCAACTAAAATATACTGCTACCATTGAACTGGCCCACAAACATGAGATGCAGGCACATAAGTCACTCTGCTCCATTCCTCAATTCCCTGTCTCCTGAAATTTCCCAACATTATGCCGAGGAGTCCACCTTGCTGAACCTACAGCAGTCATATCCAGCAGAGCACTGGAGACTCGGTTAATTTCATTGAGGTTTACAACCTGGAGATTAGTGGCGAAAGGGCGCATTAACTTTTATTTTTTAAACTTTTATTTTAATATTTGTATTGACTTAGTGTTTAATGTATTGTTAATTTAAATTTCAATGTTAAAGTGTAATTATTTGTCATGTTTTTAATACTTTTTAAACTCTTCAGTCGGTTACTATAGAAACAAGGAACAGCAGATGCTGGTTTACAAAAAAAATAGACAAAGTGTTGGATTAACTCAGCAGGTCAGGCAGCATCTCGGGTGAACATATGGATCGGTGAAGTAGGGCCATCATTGACGTGATGGGCCAAATGGCCGCCACTGGTGTCATATTTTCTGTTAATCTGTTTTATTCTTTGTGGGGTTTTTTGTTATCATATCATATCATATATATACAGCCGGAAACAGGCCTTTTCGGCCCTCCAAGTCCGTGCCGCCCAGTGATCCCCGTACATTAACACTATCCTACACCCACTAGGGACAATTTTTACATTTACCCAGCCAATTAACCTACATACTGTTTTCATAGTATATTTCATACAGAAAGGAACAATCTCTTGCTAGTTCAGTGACCTAGTTCAAATAGCTTCTTTGTTTAAATGGTCATTCCCCATGTGAATCTCCCTTTGCTAAGAAAAGGCATTTTCCAGCAGGAGTCAATGGACGAAGACTGAAAGGAAGCAACCTGGCTAAATGTTACCTTTCCTCAGCGAATGCTCTGAGAGCAATTGTTAACTTTTTCCCTTCCGCCTGGCCTGAAGCCAGTCAAGCAATTTGGCACAGGAGCTTTCATGTCTCTGATATGATGCTAATTATTTTGACCTCTAAACCAGCTGTGGAAAAGAAACTTTCCCAACGTTACTGTTCATACTCTTTCCTATAGGTCATAGATTCATAGAGTCATAAAGTCATACGATCATACAGCGTTGAAACAGGTCTCTCGGCCCAACCCCTTGTCGACCAATACTCCCCATCTGCACTAGTCCCACCTGCCTGCAATTTGGCCCATATCCCTCTAAATCTATCCTATTCATATACCTGTCCATGTGTCCCTTAAATGTTATAATAGTACATGCCTGAACTACCTCCTCCGGCAGTTTGTTCCATATACCCACCACCCTTTGTATAAAAAAACGATACCCCTCAGGTTCCTATTAAATCTTTCCTCCCCTCACCTTAAACTTATAATAATAATAATAATAATATATTTATTTTATATAGCGCCTTAACACATGCACAAAGCGCTTTACAAATACAATTAACATAGAAACAAACAGACAAACAGACAAACTATCCTGACGGAAAAGCGGCGAATAATCAACGCCAGCGTCCTCTCACGTCAGGGTCCAGCAGTAGACATTAAAGAACACAAGACACACAGATACAATTTTTTACACAAAACAGCCATCACAGTGATTGCTCTAGGCATACCCTCACTGTGATGGAAGGCAAAGTCTTATCTCCTCCTCGTTCTTCTCCCGTGGCGCCACGAGGCGATCGAGGCTCCCAACCCCTTGAAGCCCCCACCGGGCGATGGAAAGTCCCAGGGTCGAGCCGAGCAGGCCGATGAAAGTTCTGAGCCCCCACCGGGCGATGGAAAATGCCGCGGCCAAGCCACGCAGGGCGATGAGAGTCCTGAGCCCCCACCGGGCGATGTAAAGTGCTGCGGCCGAGCCACGCAGGGCGATGAAGGGCCTGCGGGCGGGTTGATCGTGCCTCGTGCTTCGGGGCGGTCGAAGCTGCTGCGGCTGGAGCTCCCAAAAGCCGGTCGCCAGCCAGGGACCTGCGAACTCCCGATGTTGCGGTCTGCAGGGCCCACGGCCGAAGCCTCCGAGATGGTAAGTCCAGGCCCTGCGACCGGAGTCTTCGAGGTCGATCCCAGCTGGAGGCCGCCGACTCCACGATGTTAGGCCGTAGCGCGAACGGAGATACGACACGGTAAAGGTCGCATCTCCGTTGAGGAGGAGATTTGAAAAAAGGTTTCCCCCAACCCCCCCACCACCCCCCTACATACACAGAATTAAAAATAAAACAAAACGTATATTTAACATCAACATTGACTAAAAAACACCAAAAAAAACGGAGAGACTGCCGGTGAGCCGCAGCTGCAGAACACAGCCACGCCCCTAGTATGTCCTCTGGTTCTTAATTCCCTTACTCAGGATAAACGATTCTGTGCATTTACCCTGTCTATTCCTCACATGATCATACACCGATCAGCCAAAACATTATGACCTGATGAGCCAAAACATTATGACCACCTGCCTAATATGCTGTTGGTCATCCGTGTGCAGCCCCATAAGCAGCAGGGTGTGATGCACTGTGTATTGTGACACATTCCTCCCGTGACCACCATTAACATTTTCTGTGACTTGTGCCACGGTAGACCTTCTGTCGTTACGGACCAGACGGGATAGCCTTCGTTGCCCTCATGCATCGATGAGCCTTGGGCGCCCAACACCCTGTCGCAGGTTTGTGGTTTGTCCCTCCTCGGATCACTGTCGGTAGGTACTCACAACTGCTGACCGGGAGCACCCTACAAGCCTTGCCGTTTCAGAGATGCTCTGACCTAATCGTCTGGCCATAACGATCTGGCCCTTGTCAAAGTCACTCAGGTCTTTACTCCTGCCCATTTCTCCTGCATCCAACACAACAACTTCAAGAACTGACTGTTCACTTGCTGCCTAATATATCCCACCCCTTGACAGGTGCCACGGTAACAAGATAATCAATGTTATTCACTTCGCCTGTCAGTGGTCATAATGTTTTGGCTGATCGGTGTATACAATGTTGTATTAGTATTTATTTAGTCACAACTATTCTACATCCCTGCTCTTTTTTTCTTTGAAGAATTCATCTTGTCACATTTGGAATATGGCTGTTCCACATCAACCCCCTTAATATGCTGTGTGAAAATACGTTATGGTAAAACATAGAAACATAGAAAATAGGTGCAGGAGTAGGCCATTCGGCCCTTCGAGCCTGCACCGCCACTCAATATGATCATGGCTGATCATCCAGCTCAGTAACCTGTACCTGCCTTCTCTCCATACCCCCTGATCCCTTTAGCCATAAGGGCCACATCTAACTCCCTCTTAAATATAGCCAATGACCTGGCCTCAACTACCTTCTGCGGCAGAGAATTCCACAGACTCACCACTCTCTGTGCGAAGAAATGTTTTCTCATCTCGGTCCTAAAAGACTTCCCCCATCGGGAACAATCTTCCCGCATCTAGCCTCTCCAACTCCTTAAGAATTTTATATGTTTCAATAAGATCCCCCCTCAGTCTTCTAAATTCCAGCGAGTATAAGCCCAGTCCATCCAGTCTTTCTTCATATGAAAGTCCTGCCATCCCAGGGATCAATCTGGTGAACCTTCTCTGTACTCCCTCTAAGGCTAGAATGTCTTTCCTCAGATTAGGAGACCAAAACTGTACACAATACTCCAGGTGCGGTCTCACCAAGGCCCTGTACAACTGCAGCAGAACCTCCCTGCTCCTATACTCAAATCCTCTTGCTATGAATGCTAACATACCATTCGCTTTCTTCACTGCCTGCTGCACCTGCACGCTTCCTTTCAATGACTGGTGCACCATGACACCCAGGTCACGTTGCATCTTCCCTTTTCCTAATTGGCCACCTTTCAGGTAATACTCTGCTTTCCTGTTCTTGCCGCCAAAGTGGATAACCTCACATTTATCCACATTATATTGCATCTGCCATGCATTTGCCCACTCTCCTAATCTATCCAAGTCACTCTGCAGCCTCCTAGCATCCTCCTCGCAGCTAACACTGCCGCCCAGCTTCGTGTCATCCGCAAACTTAGAGATGTTGCATTCAATTCCCTCGTCCAAATCATTAATATATATTGTAAATAACTGGGGTCCCAGCACTGAGCCTTGCGGTACCCCTCTAGTCACTGCCTGCCATTCCGAAAAGGACCCGTTTATTCCTACTCTTTGCTTCCTGTCCGCCAACCAATTCTCTATCCACCTCAACACTGAACCCCCAATACCGTGTGCTTTAAGTTTGTACCCCAATCTCCTATGTGGGACCTTGTCGAAGGCCTTCTGAAAGTCCAGATATAACACATCGACTGGTTCTCCCTTATCCACTCCACTAGTTACATCCTCGAAAAATTCTATAAGATTCGTCAGGCATGATTTGCCTTTCATAAATCCATGCTGACTTTGTCCAATGATTTCACCACTTTCCAAATGTGATGCTATCACATCTTTAATAACTGACTCTAGCATTTTCCCCACTACCGATGTTAGGCTAACTGGTCTATAATTCCCCGTTTTCTCTCTCCCTCCCTTTTTAAAAAGTGGGGTTACATTAGCTATCCTCCAATCCTCAGGAACTATATAGAACTATATAACAGGAACTATATAACAGAAAACAGAAAAATAAACTATATAATAGTCTCCTACATAATTTCATTTAAAAAAAATCCCTGACTTGGTCAATGAGCAAGTCGTTCCCAGCTTGAACATGTCGTGACTGATCATCTACACGTGGATTTCCACTGGACATAATGGAGCAAGAATGTTGCTCACAGGGGCACTGCCTGCCTGTGTGACTATCCTCATCTGCAATCATCTAGCTCGACGCTGACCAAAGATCAAACCAGGATCTTCCCTATTCTTTCATCCATGAAACCAGTTTGATCTGACATTGGAAACTTATCAACACCAGGAATGAAATAAACATGATAGCTGGCTTAACAATATTTCAGATCATCAGATAACAAAGTTACTACAAGACTTTGCAGCTTTCTAGAATTTCTTATCCAATCCCACTGTTTTATAAAGAGCTAAAACTCTTAATAAGTAACTATAGGCAAAGGATGTACAAATAAAAACTTTCTTAAGGATTTTTATCACAAAATAATAATTAGAAATACGAACAGAAATATACTCAACTGAATTTCTGGACACAATTATTCCATTTGCATTAATTACACAAGAACTATTCAACATTAGAACTTTTTTTTAATGACATAGTACAGTAAGTGGACAGCTGAATTATAAATGCAGTCAAGGGAAATCATTGCAAATTGATCATCCTTCAAAAAGCATGTGGGCAAAATGTCAACACTTCTCTGAAAATGGGAAAGTTACTGTGGGTGCATGAGACAGTACAAATACAGTTGTTGATGCTGGGGAGTACTGGTAGAGTAGACTTGAACAAAGAATGCTCCATAAGGCCAACAAAGAGGCAGGCGAAGCTTGGGCCCAGCGAGTGTCTATGGCGACACCTTTGATTTATAGAAAGTGGAAGTTGTTAACGAGCAAGCAACATTTGGCCAGAGAGAGGAGAGTGTTTGTCATAAGGTCATAAGAGATAGGAGTAGAATTAGGCCATTCGGTCGATCAAGACTACTCTGCCATTCAATCATGGCTAATCTATCTCTCCCTCCTAATCTCATTCTCCTGCCTTCTCTCCATGACCTCTGACACCTGTACTAATCAAGAATCTATCTATCTCTGCCTTAAAAATATCCACTGACTTGGCCTCCACAGCCTTCTATGGCAAAGAATTCCAGATTCACCACCCTCTGACTAAAGCAATTTCTCATCTTTAATTTGGAGGCTATGACCTCTAGTCCTAGACTCTCCCACTATTGGAAACATCCTTTCCACATCCTCTCTATCCAAGCCTTTTACTATTCTGTATGTTTCAATGAGGTCCCCCCTCATTCTTCTAAACTCCAGCGAGTACAGGCCCAGTGCCGACAAACCCTCATCATAGGTTAACCTACTCATTCCTGGGATTTCCAGAGCCAGCACATCCTTCCTCAGATATGGTGCCCAAAATTGCTCACAATATTCCAAATGTGGCCTTACCAGCACCTTATTGAGCCTCAGCATTACACCCCTGTTTTTGTCTTGAAATAAAAACTAGCATTGAGTTTGCTTTCTTTACTACCTATTCGACTTGCAGATTAACCTTTTGGGAATCCTGCACCAGCACTCCCAGGTCCCTTTGCACCTCTGATTTCTGGATTCTCTCCCCATTTAGAAAATAATCTATGCCTTTATTCCTACCACCAAAATGCATGACTCCACACTTTGCAACACTATATTCCATCTGCCACTTCTCTGCCCACGCTCCCAACCTGTCCAAGTCTTTCTGCAGAGTCCCTGCTTTCTCTGCACTACCGGCCCTTCCACCTATTTTCGTATCATCTGCAAACTTGGCCACAAAGCCTTAAAACCCCTCGTCCAAATCATTAATATACAATGTGAAGAGTAGCAGCCCCAGCACCGACCCCTGTGGAACTCCACAAGTCACTGGCAGCCAACGAGAAAAAGCCCCCTATATTGACACTCTTTGCCAACCTGCGATCCATGCTAGTATCTGCCCTTAGATACCGTGGGCTCTCAGCAGCCTCACGGACAGAAAGCACATTCCTGGAGGAGATGATTGAAGGACTCATCCCCACTGCCTTGAGACAGCATACAATGGTACTGACATTCCCACTGTGTATGGAGGATCTGATAGGGAGAACTCCTCTCACTACCACCATTGCTGCTTGTTTGAATGGTCTCTGATATGACGTTAAACCAAATGACTTCGACCATCGACCATCTGACAGGGTCCATCCTCTCCTTTTCTTGAATGGACTTGAGGACTTTTTTGTGTGTGTCTTGTAGTCAAAGAAGTTCTTCTGCACTGCGTTTTTGTTGCAGGGCAGGTTGCAGGCCATTTGTCCAACTAACTGGAACGTTCCATAGCAATGTCACCAGAGCCATCTACAACAAAACTGGGAACAAGCCAGATATTTCACAGGACCACCCAGTGCATTTACAGTGGGTCCCACAAGAATGATGCTTCTAAAACACCCACTCAGTTGGTTTGTAATAGAGGAGATAATATTGCATTTCCACACTTAACCACTTCACCTAGAGCATTCTCTTGGAGTATCATTACATTAAACCCTTATTATCATTGAACATCAGATTAACTTTATTTTTAGCAGCTGTTATCTATTCTTTTTTATATAATTCCATGCCGCTTCATATCCCCAAAATATATTGGAATTTTGATGTTTACAAATGCATTAACCACATCTGGTTAATGCATTTCTAACCATCAAAATTCCAATATATTTTTTAATTGATTATTAAAGCAACATAAAAGCACCAAGAAAAAAAAATTACCATTTTAACATCAATTTATCTCAAGATGGATCATTTTATCTCCCAGAATTTATTTACAATTTCAAATTAAATTAAACTTTTGTTTTTGGAAATTTGTCAACAGCACACTTTATGTACAACACATCTGAATTTACAACTATCTGACTGAGAGTCGAATGTACTTTTGCAGAGTACGCTGTTGAATATTAAACAGTTTTAGTTTTGCTTTGTGAACACACAAGTTCTTTCTTTGTTTATTCATAAGAGCTTGAAATAATTATGATTGAGGAAATCCAATTAGCTCCTTTACGAAGTATCCATTACAGTGTCCATTTCAGTGTTTCAAGAATTTACCTGTGTTAACCTACCTGTACCAGAAGTCCTTGATCCATTACATTGTAATAGTCTGTACCTTTATTCCTTTTTCCTACTCTAAATGTTGCTTTTCCATCTCAATTATCTTGTCCTCTTCCACAAAATTAGATCGCTTGTTATGACAACTCAGATTGTTATATCAGGAATAACTTGTTCTCTGAACTTGAATAACTGCTCAGTAACTAGTTTTGGACAACAAATCTTTGGAGGATGTTATATCATATCATATCATATCATATATATACAGCGCGGAAACAGGCCTTTTCGGCCCACCAGGTCCGTGCCGCCCAGCGATCCCCGCACACTAACACTATACACCCACTAGAGATATTTTTTTACATTTGCCCAGCCCATTAAACTACATACCTGTACGTCTTTGGAGTGTGGGAGGAAACCGAAGATCTCGGAGAAAACCCATGCAGGTTACGGGGAGAACGTACAAACTCCGTACAGACGGCACCCGTAGTCAGGATAGTTGGCCAATGAAGTTGGCCCGCTACAGCTTGGTTTTTATCTCTACTTGTGAACGATGGTACGATTTTAATGCAAATAGATACTCAAATAATCTGCTTATTCACAAAATGCTGGAGTAACTCAGCAGGTCACGCAGCATCTCGGGAGAGAAGGAATGGGTGACGTTTCGGGTCGAGACCCTTCTTCAGACAATCTTCAAATAATCTGCGATCTATTCAAATATCCTGAGAGTTTGACATTCAGCTGACCAAGCATTTTTTCTCACACCCTTTGAATTCTCAGGACCTCATTGATGCACACTCCTTGAGAACTCATCAGTTCCCACAGTCCTTATAAACTCATTGGGGCCCCATTCCCATGTTCCCCTTAAACTCACAGGGGCCCTGTTTCCTGCAGGTTTACTTTCCTATTCTCTCTCTCTAAACTAGTTCCCTAATAAATATATTGTATTACTGTGTAACATCTAAAAGTATGTTCAGAGTTCATTGGGGCATTAATATCTCATAAACTGGAAAATCTGCCAGTCCTGCACCAAAGTCCAAGCCTGCACATTATTGAAATGTTACTGAAGTTTGGTTGAAATAGCTTTAGATAGACCAAAGGTGTTTTGAAAATGAGCATAATGCATCAGTGCTCATGAATGTTGCTGTGTGTTTATGTCCCTCACTTCACTACTTAATTAACCTATTTTAATAGACCTAGTTTTCCTCTATGCAAATTGCAAGGGGCCGAGATTGTCTGGGTGGCAGGCGCAGATGTGTGCCATCGCCAATCTTTCAAAGCATTTCATTATGGTTGATGTTAGGGCTAATGGGCGTTAGTCATTGAGATGGGTCACTTTATTTTTCTTGGAGACTGAAATGATGGAGAGTTCATTGAACCATTTAGGGACAGTAGGGTGTTGAAATGAGAGATTAAAGATCTTGGTGAAGACTGTGATTGGGGCACGATTTCAGAACCTCTCTAGGAACTCCATCCAGGTGAGCTGCTTTCAAAGAATTTACCCTCGTGAAAGCAGGTCTAACTCGCCAGCACGATTTCTGGGACAGAGCCAATGGGGACAAGGAGTGTACCTTGGTGGACCTTAGTTTGCCTGTTCAAGTGGGAGTAAAATGCATCGAGCTCATTCAGTAGAGGTGCATCGATCCCAGGGATCACCAATGATTTCAGCTTGTAGCCTGTGATGGTTAGTCAGGCCCTTCCACATTCACCTGGCATTGGCTTGATTGAATCTAGCTTGTCTGAAATTAAAGTCTCTAGCTTCCCTGATAGTTTTACGGAGGTCATACTTGGCCTTTTAATGCAGTACAGGGCCATCCTTCTTGAAGGTCCCAGATATGGAGTTTAGCAGAGAGTGAATCTCCCTGTTCACCAAGGTTTCTGATTAAGATGGACCCTGGTTGTTCTTGTCAGTGCACGATCATCAACGCACTTCTTGATGAAACTGATAACGATTGAGGTGTACTCATTCAGGCTGGATGAAGTAGTTCTGAACATGTTCCAGTCCATTGGCTCAAGGCAGTGCTTCAGTAGACCACTGCTCCATTTTGCTCTCCGTTGGAGCCTCTCCGGATAAACAACAATGATGAGACAGAGTACAGGAAAGATATCAGAAACCTGGTGTCACAGTGTCAGAACAGCAACCTAGCCCTTAAGGTATGCAAGATGAACAGGTCGGTTGTTGACCTGAGGGAGCAGGGGAATGAACCTATCCCTGTCTTCATCAACGGAGATGGTCAATAGCTTCAAGTAGCCAGGTATCATGTCACCAGCAACCCAACCTGGTCTCTTAATACTGATGTGGTGATCAAGAAAGAACATCAGTTGTATTTACTTTCTTAGATGTCTGAGAAGACGTGGCATGTCCCCAAGGATTCTCTTGAACATTTATAGATGTGTTATAAAAAGTATTCTGACAGGATACATCTTGGCCTGTTATGGCAACTGCTCTGCTCTTGATCACTTGAACCTGCAGAGAGCACAGCCCAGTCCATCACACGTATGCCGTACGTCACTTCCTTCCACCCAGTCCATCTTCATGCAATGCATCGGGAAGGCTGGAAGAATTGACAAGGATGCCTGCCACCCTGTCCACATTCCCTTTTCTCTATTCGACCTTCAGGCAGATGTTTCAGGAGCATCAAAGCCCAAACATCCAGACTTAAGAACAACTTGATCCCCATTGCTATCAGATTCCTGAACCAACCTCTCGTTCACAACCCATTCCATGAGGTATTCTTACTCTTTACCTCATTCAATTATTCCCTTATTGCACTTTAGTCTTTTATTTTGCACTACTTCAGGTTTGCAATTTTTTAAAAAACCAAGTCAGGTTACACTATCTGATCTGATGCACAAATATTTGCATCGGTTTACTGTTTTACATTTGTCATTGTATTTATTAAGTAACTACCATCATGTACGTTTGATACTCTATGAGCTTCATGCAAAGAATGTCATGACAATAAACTAATCTGAAACTGAATCTTAAACATAGTACTAACTAAATAATTCTTTTTTTTAAATTGCAGACCTGTATCGTTCTAAAGATGATGAAGACAAACTTAGATTGATGTTTTTATGCCTGAAGGTTAAACTTCCTGTGAAAAGGATGCACTTGCTTAAGTTAGGAGTGGCTGCACCTCAGGATATGAACAAATCTGAGGAATACTGGTTTGCAATGTCCCAAGAAAAGTAAGTTTGTTAACGGGAATCCTTGTCTCTGAACGTTATCTATGGAACCACAGCAAATCAAAGGGTGGTGTCAAGGCAGCAGGCACTCTGAAGATGATGCACATGAATCCAGCCACATAAAGAAAGAAAACAACATTAACCATCAAACTAAATAACCAATGGCGAATTGAAGGCAACACAAATTCTCCCCACTGAGTCAGGGTAGATAAGGAGGGCAAATGTTCAGTGTAATTATAACTTGGGAATGGAGGCTGGGGCAAAGGTAAGAGGAACCAGACAATGTTCTTAGTGCAGGAGTTGGTCCTCAGTTTCATGCAGTACTTTGAGAATGCACCTGAAGCCCTTGTACGAATATTTGTTCCATCGAATCCACCGTCAAAAAGGGATGGCAGGAAAATCAGGGAGAATGAGGAGAGAACATGTAGCTTTCCTCAATTAATCCTTGCAAGGCAAAGCAGGGAAAATAAATATTGCTTTGTCAGACGACAAGCAGAGATAATAGGAGCGAGGAAACAGATTACAAGCAGCAACTTGGTAACCAGAAAATGCTCTTGTTATCAATAATATATATAATAATTCAAGTGGTTAATGAGTGTGATGGTTAAGACTGTTATGTGTTTGGTCTTCAAGTTTGTTTTGTAAAATGAGTGGGACAGAACTACTTTGGACACCTGAGCCAAAAAGAATAAATTACTTGACATCATCAATTAAAACCTAATCATTAACTTAGGTTACATCAGAGATTATAAACTGAGGTTTAACTATGTACGTAAACTGCCTTATACTGGCACAATGGTTACTCTAAACCTGTTCTACCCAAGAATACTGTTGATCATTCCCACAGTTTAAAGATTGACTATTCAAGGTCAACAGAACTTGCTGTGATATACAACCCTCAATTTAAAAGGAAGATCCAAAAAAAAAAAATCATGGGTTGGGAAATGCAGAACAGACCCTCCCAAAAGAAAAAGGGGGAAGCGATAGAACAGAAAATATGAGATATAAGGCAGGCTTAGGAAAGGAGTCCGAGAAAAGGTCTCGACCTGTTCCTTTTCTCCAGAGATGCTGCTGAGTTACTCCAGCAGTTTGTGTCTATCTTCGGTGTAAACCAGCATCTGCAGTTCCTTCCAACACATTTAGGAAAGGAAATGTTCACTTGGTTGGCGGCATGATGGCACAGCTGGTAGCGCTGCTGCCTCACAGCACTAGAAACCTCTGTTCGATCCTGACCTCAGGTGCTGTCTGTACAGAGTTAGCACGTTCTCCCTGTGACCCTGAGGGTTTCCTCTGGGTGCTTCAGTTTCCTCCCACATCACAGACATGCAGAATAGTAGATTAATTGGCCTTTGTAAATTACCCCGAGTGTGCCAGGAGTGAGAAATTGGGAATAATATAGAACTAGTGTGAATGGGTGATCGATGGTCAGCATAGACTTGGGGGTGGGGGGGAAAGAAATGTTGGAGTTACTTGAAATTAGGGAAATCAACATTCATACCGTATAGATGAGATCAGTTTAGCTTGGCATCCTGTTCGGCACAAACATTATGGGCCGAAAAGCCCATTCCTGTGCTGTACTGTTCTATGTTCTTTGTTCTAAAAACGGTGAAAAAACTCCATACATTCTCAGTGTCTGCACATTAAATGGTGTCCTACTCAGTAGTGTTCACACCCATTTTTAAAGAAAGCACTATTGCCACTCATGCAGCTCCCTGGGGTGATATCCTATCCCTCCCCTCCCCTCCCTTTGGGGGGTGTCCCCAACAGACTCTGCCCCTTAACATCCAGCAGCAGAAGGACCCTAGACTGGACAACTCATCAACACATGGGCAGCTTGTCCTGAAGTAAACTTCCTATTGTCAAATCTAATGCAAAGGATCTATGCATGAATTGGAATCTGCCTTTCATTCTACATTACTTAATCAAGCTTTGGATGCAAAGAAAATCTCTTAATATAAACATTCAGCATTTTTTGTCTTCTTTAAGATTTTAAATCTAACAGCCTTGTTGGTAAAAGTAGAATGATTGTCAAATTAAGGTAATCAGTTTCATTATCATAATTAAACGTCCCACCCATATCATGAGAGTAGATTGGTCAACTGGTCACCCTTGTCAAATCCATAATTAGGTGGATTTACATCTTCTTCCAGAGATTGGTTTGTGTCTTTCATTTTTGATGCAGCCTCACCGTATCTGCTTTTAGGATTTAAGTTGGGGCTCTATGTTTTATAAATTTCAGTGACTTTTCTAAATATCTCAGCTGCTGATTTATTTAAGCAGTTGGTATGCCCTGCTGAGAACGTAAGCTGTATATGATTACCTCCTTTATCTCTATGTTCACTGGAGCAGGCTCCTGATTAGTCAGTGGAAGATTTATCTTTGTGTGTATAACCAAATGAGGCGAGTTTGTTCTGAAGTTGTTTCAGTTGCAAGCCCGGAGAAGTTTGGATTAGAAGAGTCTTGTTTTGTGAGTATAGATCTTTTGAGTGAAGAGACAAATGAGATTTTTAATTAGTTTCTGGCTTATTTCATTTGTTTGAATGTATACAAAGTGAATCATTGGGAGTAATGGAGTTGCAATGATTATAAATGATTTATTCATCTACACTGTGATTCTTCACTTAATTAACTTTTAAAATGTTTGTTTTGCTGTAGCTTCCAAATATGGTTAAGAATTGATTTTGGCATATGGTTTTTAAAAAAATTGAGAAGAACCTGTCTGTAATTAAAAAGGACACAAAATGCTGGAGTAACTCAGCAGGTCTGGTGAATGTGGATAGGTGGTGTTTCAGGTTGAGATCCTTCTTCAGACAATTAATTGAGTTGTGTCATATAACTTCTTTTTATCGATCATATGTAAACTCTGGTTCTTGAATTCTCGTCTCATTTGGTTAAAAAGAACAGAAATCCTGTTGTGAGTCATCTGTATATGAAAGTCACAATTTGAACACTGTACAAGTCTAGACACGAGCTGAATTTTACGTGATCGTCTCTCCACAAATGACAATGATATTGAAATTAAAATCCCTTGCGTTGAAAATAGCAAGGTGTGTCTGCCTTTGGATAATGTAAACAATATAGATGGAAATTGTTGCGAACCCTGATTCAAACACTCCTGGCGTTGCCTGATGGTTAATGAAATGTATACTGTCGGCTTCCTGTGTTGATTGACAAAATTGCTTGCTTTTCCTTTTGTAAATGCAGCAAAGGTTTGTTCAGTTTTGGACTTGTTTTTACGAACTGTTTGTAAGGTGAGAGAAGAGAGGTCAATTATAAAAGTCAAGAGTCATTCCGTATCATAATTTAAAATGCCTAGATAGTAAACTTGTGTTTTGCAAGATGTAAAATTCTTCAAAAGTGTAAAAGGGAAAGTCAAAACTCATTATCTTTGTATTTCTGAGTATACAAAAAAAATCTATTTGATCTAATTGATTTCTAAGAAGCTTAAATGGATTGATTGAGAATAATTGCTCAACGCATTCTTTATGTCGTGCTGAGTATTTAACCCTATTTTATAGCACGGGCCTAAAACATTATTTCTTCATGTAGATTTTTTATTAATCTGTTTTTATACGTGTTAAAAATTACCAAAATACCTGTTATTTGTATTAAAATCGGATGAATATTTAGACAGATTGTCAGTGCAAAGCCAAAAAGTGTTTCATCAACAAATACGTGTCTGGCCCCTTGGGTGGACAGATCCATGTTGAATACTGAGGATGTTTTCCAGTACATTTCCCAATATTAACCCTTTCAATTGGTGGGTTATTTTGATTGATTCACATTTCAAAAGCACTTCATTTGTTGTGATGCATTTTGATCTGAGGTCATGAAAAGAGCCTGTATAAAAGCAAATGTATTGTATATTTCCTGTTCTATCATTGCAGACTGATTGAATTCCACACGTACCTAAACCATTGGAGACCTGGTATTTATTTATTTGAAGAAATGGGTGACAATCGTGTGGATGACTTTGTGCTCTTGGGTGAAAAGTGCCCATTCTCCTTGAACGAGAAGCTTTTCGATAGACTGTTTGATGATTGGGAGGTGAGTTAAATCACTAATTGAATTATTGGTATCGATCCACTGATGTTAAAAATGTTTTCACTGATTGCTCAATGCAGCAGTAAAATACTGAACAGTATACCAGGTAAGGAATGCCTGGAAATGAAAGCAAGGAAAATGTGGACACTAGTCACATCGACCGATCAATAGGCAAAGGATCAAATTCATTTGGAATCCCATTGTTGAAGCGGTATCTTCTTGCCCATCTTGAAACCCTGACTTGGGTCAAGCTTTTACTTTGATGCACATTAGCTCAATGTTCCTGCTGTACTCCAAATAAATCTGACTGCTTTTTAAGGGCCAAAGTCAATAATGTCCTTCGACCCACATGACTTTTCTTTGTTCAAGCAACGCATTGCCGAGGGTTATGGTTGACATCTTTAGACCTCTCATAGTCAATGGGAGTGTTATGGTTCGTTGTCAGTTTTAAATCTGTTTTTACTCCCCTGAAGTGCCTCCAGTTTTAAATTGGTAATGAAAGCTTGAGGTGGAAAAGGTCTGTAAGTTGTTGTTTACGTATCTGTTACAGTGGAGGAGAGCAACAGTTACTGCTGCTGAACTGTGATGTGGGAAGCCTGAGGGAGAATAAACATTGTCCTTCTGAATTTCACATCAACCAGGGACTCAAATATCGAATCTGTGCACAAGTATAATCATAAGGCACAGGAGCAGAATTAGGCCATTCGCATCATCGAGTCTGCTCTGCCATTTGATTGCGGCTGATCTATTTTTATCCCTCGACCCCGTTCTGCTGCCTTCTCCCCCATAACCTATAACACCCTTACTAATCTAGAACCTATTAATTTCCACTTTAAAAATACCCAGTGACGGCTTCCACAGCCATCTGTGACAATGAATTCCACAGATTCACCACTGTCTGGCTAAAGAAATTCATCCTCATCGCCATTGTAAAGGTATGACCCTTTGTTTTGATGGTGTGCCATCTAGTCCTGGACTCTCCCACTACTGGAAACTTCCCCTCCACTCTATCTAGGCCTACCTGTAAAGTATAGTCTTGCACAGATTTCTTTTTTCAAAAATAAACTTAATTGAGAATAATAAAAAAGGAACAATGCAAAAACTCTCAACGTTCTCAAACATTCTCAGCGTTGTTATATTCGGTGGTGTTGTCAAGTTTATTTGTCACGTACACATACAAGATGTGCTATGAAATGAAAGTTCACCCACAGTCCAGCAATAGAGCAACAAAAATAAGCAATTTCACACACAATCACAGCCAACAAAAAACAATCTATCCTTGTACCAAGCACCCTTGCCACTCGTGTCCCCTCTGGGTTGATATCCCTTCCTTTGTTTGAGGGGCGTCTCTACCAGACCCTGCCCACTAATGTCCTGCTGTGAAAGGACTCTGGACTGTGGTCCTCCCCCACCGAGCCCTGGCGTGAGCTGCACCAAGCTTACCTTTTAATGTTAAACTATATTTTGCCCTAGACCTGGATTTGTGATCTGATACTCTCAGAATGCCTTTGACAAAGGAAATTAGTTCACAGTGCGAGTCATTGCACAAATGTTATTTAAAATTGAATATAATGGTAGGCTGTGCTATGTATTTTGGATTTTCAGCAAGTAATGTACATTAAATGTACAACTAGGCGGAAAATTTAGTGGATATCAGGAACTGCAGATAAGGGGTTTACAAAAGTGTTTCAATTTAATATTAAGGATAGGGGAGACCTCATTGAAACATACTGAATAGTGAAAGCCCTGGATAGAATGAATGTGGAGAGGATGTTTCCACTGGTGGGAGTGTTTAGGACTAGAGGCCATAGCCCCAGAATAAAAAGACATACCTTTAGAAAGAAGGAATTTCTTTAGTCAAAGGGTGGCGAATCTGTGGAATTCATTGCAACAGACAGCTGTGGAGGCCAGGTCAATGGATATTTTCAAGCGGAGATTGACAGATTCTTGATTAGTAAGGGCGTCGGAATTATGGGGCGAAGGTAGGAAAATGGGGTTGAGAGGGAAAGATAGATCAGCCATGATTGAATGGTGGAGTAGACTTGGTCTACTTACATTGGTCATGTTTGGAGTAATGTAGCAAGCTGAAGGCAGGTCAAGGTGAAAGTGGGACAATGAGTTAAAATGATGGATGACTAGAAGCTCAGGGTTGTTATATAGACTCTGTGTAGTGCTCTATATAGTGGTTGGCTGTGTCTGTTTTTTCTAATGTGGAGACCACATTATGAGCAGCAAATGAAATGCACTAAACTGGGTGAAGTGCAAGTGAAATGCTGCTTGTTGCGTCCCTGAATGTTGGAAGGAAATTTAAATTTAAAACATTTTGTGTGAGTAACGACAAAACTGTAGTGCCGTTGTCTGCAAAACTGTTGTCTGTAGTGCTGAACATTTTATATTTGTAGTACAAGTCCACTCGCAACCTAAATTGTAACTGAAAATGACAGTGATGGAGTAACTTGGTAGGTCAGTCAGCATCACTGGAGAACATGGATAGGTTACCTGAAGTGAAACCCCTTGTTCTCCAGGGATGCTGTCTGACCTGCTCAGTTACTCCAGCACTTTGTTTGTTTTGTAAACCAGCATCTGCAGTTCCTTGTTTAGTTTAGAGATACAGCGTGGAAACCGGCCTTTCGGCCTACCGAGTCCATACCAACCAGTGATCCCCGCACATTAACACTATCCTACACACACTAGAGACAATTAAAAATTTTACCAAGCCAATTAACGTACAAACCTGCACATCTTTAGAGTAAGGGAGGAAACTGAAGTTCTCGGACAACCTACGCAGATCTCGGGGAGAACGTACAAACTTCGTACAGACAAGCACCCGTAGCCTGGATCGAATCCGGGTCTCTGGCGTTATAAGGCAGCAACTCTACCGCTGCGCTGCCCATCCCCCAGTATCCCATCTAAATTGTAACTGTCTATCTGGATTCAAAAGGCAAATTGGTCCAGTGATTAAGAAATTACCATTCATAGTGTATAGGTAAGGGTTTGTGGCAATCCTAAGATTGTAAAACTAATTAGCTATTTCCTGCCCTTCACAGATTATAACAGAGGACGATGGCCCTTTGAAACATTACAAAGATGCTTTTGATGCCGAATTTGGGAACATTGCACCTGTTCTCCAGGGGAAAAGCTGTTTAATGGAATCTTTCCACGTTGAGAAGGTATGGCTCATTATGATTATCCAGTAGGAAACGGGCCATTCGGCCCACTGAGTCTGTGTTGACCAGTGATCACCTGGACATTAGTTTCAGTAATAAATACTAGGGGCAATTTACAGACGTCAGTTAGTCTACAAACCTGTACGTCTTCGGAATGTGGGAGGAAACTGGTGCACCTGGAGAAAACCCTCGCGATCAGGATTCAGGATATCTTTATTTGTCATCCAAAAAACAAGTTTTTTGGACGAAATTTCATCACCCACAGTCCAGAGCAATAAAATAAGCAAATTACACAACCCCAACCAACACAAAAAACAAAAAAAAGAAACATCCATCACAGTGAATCTCCTCCAATCCCCTCCTCATTGTGATGGAAGGCCAGAATGTCTTTTCTCTTCCCCTGCCATCTTCTCCCGCGGTCAGGCTGTTGTCGTTGCCACGTTCCAGGCCACGCCGGACAGTGAAAAGTCCGCAGCGGGCCGACCCCAGCCCCGCGATCCGGTGCAGGCGAACATGCTGCCGCTGCTGCTGCACGTCGGGGCGGTCGTGGCTCCCGACGTTGAAGCCCCCGCCGAGCAGAGAAAAATCCCGCGGCCTATTTCAGGCCGCGCCAGACGGTGAAATGTCCGCGGTGGGCCGACCCAAGCCCCGCGATCCGGGGCGGGCGAACACGCTGCCACTGCCGGAGCTCCCGATGTCGGCATCCACGCGGCCCGAGCCTAAGGCGAGTCGCAGCCGCTCCCGCAGCCTCCGAGGACGGCCGGCTCACAGGGAGAATATACAAACTCCGTACAGACATCACCCATAGTCAGGATCGAACCCGGATCTCTGGCGCTGTGAAGCAGCAACTCTACCGCTGCACCACCGTGCTGCCCCTTGTTCTTTTGCATCTTCCTTGGCCATCTCCCGAAGAGTACATTGTTCGAACAAGGAAACAATTAACATAACCAAAACAGAAAATGCTGGCAGCATTATCGAGGAGAGAAATAGTTGACATAGAAACATAGGAAAATAGGTGCAGGAGTAAGCTGTTCTGCCCTTTGTTTTTTTGTTCTGTTCTGTCATGGTTGATCATTTAAAATCAGTACCCCGTTCCTGCTTTTTCCCCATATCCCTTGATTCCTTTAGCCCTATGATCTAAATCTAACCCTCTATTGAAAACATCCAGTGACTTGGTCTCCACTGCTTTCTGTGACAGAGAATTCCACAGATTCACAACTCTCTGGGTGAAGAAGTTTTTCTTCATCTCAGTCTCAGTCCTATATGGCATTAAGGTTGTCGGAATTTTAAGAAGTAATGAATACATTTTTGAGAGGGATGAAACTTGCAAGTGGGAACCAAACTGTTACGTAATTTAGTTAAGAAATATATTACATTGCAGAACCTTAATTCCTTACTCTGATATCCCTTTCTTGCACAGCTTGTAGTGCCTAAAATGAGTAGTTTATGTCTATTAGTAAAGGAGTGAGAATGGGTAGTTAAATGGTTGACAACGTTCATGAAAATAAAACTAGATACGGCAAATGTGAAATTAAAATGGTGTTGGAAACACTTGGATTAGGTGGCATCTGTGGGGGAAAAAACATAATCAATTGAGCCTTCAACCTGATATATTAATTCTGTTTCTAATTCGAAAGATCCTGCCAGAGCTGCAAAGTATTGCCAGCATTTACTGTTTCTGACATAAGATGGTGAGTAGAGAGATAAAGAGAGCACCTTAAATTTTGGGTCAAAGTGAAAACTTTTTAGTATGAGGGGTTGAGGCAGAGAATGAGAAATTTGGTTGAAATGAAATGTTGGTACGAATTATAAGTCTCTTGTTAAAGTGTGAATTAAATTGTTTGTATAATAGGATTATAAACTTGTTGAGGATCTTAACACAACTGTCAAAGGAGGCAATGAGGGGGGGGGGGGCGGTGCTGAGGCTCCCTGTGTTACCTATTGTCTGCACCCTGATGTCTTAACAATGGCCAATGGGAGCTGAATAATCCACAGGACTTCCTAAAAATGAATGATTTGGTAGTTTTTATATTTTTTGTCATGATTGTCACTATTTTTTTTTTTTTAAAGCTTCCATGGCAATTGGGTTTGGCAAATCTGCTGTTTCCTTTCGTGTCTGGCTTTTCATTAAGACCAAGTCTGCTCTTCCAAAATCAAAACTCTACTCCAGCTCTTCCCCGGTGGCTTGTACCAGGTCCTGGGAAGATGATACACAGTGGTCGCTGGCCAATTCCACTCGCTCTCGATAACTGGTTTCTAAAATTGTTCAATGTCCAAAAATTAAATTTGCGAGATATTCTGGAGCTTTGAAATCTCAGAATAAATGTAATGTGTTGCAGATGATAGAAGGCCCTACCAAAATCAATAAATTGTTTTTGATATAGTTGAGCATTGAAAACAAATTGTTTCCCACAAAATCTGTTTTAGAATTTTTTCAAATAACCAAACTACTTTGCTGACGTTCTCATAGAATGGTTAATAGACAAAAGGACACAAAGTGCTGGAGTAACTCAGTGGGCCAGGCAGCATCTCTGGAGAACATGGATAGGTGACGTTTCACAAAGTGCTGTAGTAACTCAGTGGGCCAGGCAGTATCTCTGGAGAACATGGATAGGTGACGTTTCACAAAGTGCTGTAGTAACTCAGTGGGCCAGGCAGCATCTCTGGAGAACATGGATAGGTGACATTTTGGATCAAGACCCTTTGAAATGAAGAATGGGTGCAGACTTGAAACGTCACCTATTCATATGCTCCAGAGGTGTTGCCTGACCCGTTAAGTTACTCCAGCACTTTGTGTCCTTTTGCAGTCATTCTCCTTGGACAAACCGTGCTATAATCTAGATTCTCTCTTGCTCTGTAGATTTCAAAATATCTACCACCCAGAACAGTGGGCCATCCCTGGCGATTGGCATTCAACACCGCCGTGCATGGCTTCAGTCTGAAAACCTTGTACCGCAAAGTAGCCCACGCTGACTCGGCCGTACTGCTAGTCATAAAGGATACGTGTGGCCAGGTGAGAGAGAGGTGTACAGGTGAAGGTAGTGCAACTTCCTCCTCTGATGTACACAAACAGCAAATGCTTAACTACCCTGTGTCTATTACAGGTGTTTGGTGCTTTGACTTCACATCCCCCAAAGCAGAGTGACTATTATTATGGAACGGGAGAAACCTTTCTCTATACTTTTAACCTTGATTTTAAGGTATGTCTATCACAGCCTTGTTCTAAACATTTGTATCTGGTAATGTCTATATATTTTTTCTTCATTGATTCTCTCCTTGATGGATACACACAGAACGGTACAGCCCAGGACAGGTGCTTTGGTCCACAATGTGTTTGAAACAGTGTGTGTGTGGCCCCTCTCACCTTAAAATATGCCTTCTGCCCTTTGAAATTTCCACCCTGAGAATAAGTGTCTGACTGTCCTATCTTTCCCTCTTATTATTTTATGTACTTCCATTGGATTTTCCCTCTGCCTCCAATGTTCTAGGGAAAACTATTTCACTTTGTTAAACCTGTCCTTGCTAATCCAGGCATCACTCTTGTGAATCTGTTTCATTCAGATTTGTGGCAACATTTTGCAATTGTGATGTACACCTTTATGTAGTTCCAACCACGGACGTAGTTGTATTCTGGCAATTTAATCATGGGATAGATCGTAACTGAGCTTGTTTCCAGCTGTTGGATTATAACTCTTCCATTGCACTGAATTGAATTGCCTTTCTGTGGCTTTCCATCGAGACCAGAGCTAGAACAGTAAGTGATGCTGGTATCCAAGCTCTGTTACTGAACATGAAAATAGTGAAAATAACAATGCATAACATGTGAGATTAACTTTATTCACAACATTTCTGATTGGGTGCAATATGAGTTTCAAATTGTCTTTTATTTTGCACATCAATCATGAGTTTTAAGTAGGTGACATTTCAGGTCGGGACCCTTTTTCAGTCTGAAAGATGGCCACCTATCCATTTTCTCCAGAAATGCTGCCCGACCCACAGAGTTACACCAGCATTTTGCATCTATTTTTGGTATAAACCAGCATCTGCAGTTCCTTGTAATTGCATTATGATTTTTGTGTCACTCTTTTGAAGTGAGACTCTAGAAGATAGGGTTTTGATTACTTGTTTTGTGTTGGAAATGAAGTTGTAGCTTGCATTGGTAACAGTATTAATGCACTTGGAATAATTATCAATTACACAATACTTTTAGACTTAAGATGACAAGGTGTTTTGAGCTTAATGGGGCAAAAGTTGAGACCAACCAAAAAGTGCAAGCTACAACAGACAACAACCAGTCCATCTGGAACCTTTCCGGTGTTGGGGACACAGACTTTGTATGTGGTAAAAGAACTGCATGGGTACAGGAGAACAGGATTTGAGTTCTGGAGAATGTTACACAGAGATGGTAGAGTGAGACCAGGTGGAGATTTGTACACAAGAATGAGTATTTTGTATCCAGGTATGGATGCATAAGCATCAAGGTGTGTTCTCCAGTTCACAGTATTGGTGGGTGAATTGGATGGTGTTGGCTAGGATACAAGCAATAGACTTTTGGGATGGGCTCAAATGATCCACTTGATGCTATTTGCAGGAATGTTGTTTGGTGGCCTGACGTCAGTGAATCAGTTTACACTAGCACTTTATATACTAAGTGTTATTAGTGTTGTAAAAATGTGAAGGTCTTTACCCTGTCATAGCAAGAAGATTGGTTGTGTAGTGGCCTGGCGGAGGCCAGAGAAAAGGCAAGACGCCAGGCAGTGTTTAATAGATTCTTTATTAGGCTGTGAGCTGGTGCCCACAGCGTAGTTCTCCAAGGGATGATCCACGCCTTCCCTTGGTCTGGCTTTTAACTCCTTTCACCTGTCCGTCACGTAACGAGGGGGCTGACCCGAGGAGTGGCCTGATCCGCCACAGGACCCCCCCCCAAGAACCGGAGGTACAAAACGGACAGGAGGGCGCACGAGGCGACCAGCCCGGGTGCGCACCATGACCGGCGCAGGGACCGGCGACTGACCGACAGGTGGAGGGGTCGTAGCAGACACTGGAGGGGGTAGCTTGGACGGGGGGCGACCGCGCGGGCGGGGCTGTGCAACCGGCACCGGCCGATCAATGTCCACGTGTGCCGGCTTCAGCCGTGCGATCGAAACAGTCTCTCTGCGACCCCCCATGTCCAGAACAAATGTGGCCGAGCCGTGTTGTAGGACCCGGAAGGGGCCCTCGTACGGCCGCTGGAGAAGTGATCGGTGTGCGTCCCTGCGCAGGAACACAAACTGGCAGTCCTCCAGAGCGGCAGGGACGTGTGGCTGGAATGTCCCATGACGTGATGTGGGCACAGGTGCCAGCCTGCCCACCGTCTGCCGAAGACGTTGCAGGGCGTCAGAAGGCTGCTCCACTCGACCGTGCGCTGGTGGGATGAACTCCCCGGGAACCGTCAAGGGGGCCCCGTACACCAACTCGGCGGAGGAGGAGGCCAAGTCCTCCTTGGGTGCGGTGCGGATCCCCAGCAAAACCCACGGCAGGGCGTCCACCCAGTCTGGGCCCGTGAGCCGAGCCTTCAGGGCAGCTTTCAGCTGGCGGTGAAAGCGTTCCACCAACCCGTTCGACTGTGGATGGTACGCCGTAGTGTGGTGTAGGCTGACACCCAAGAGCCTTGCCATGGCCGACCACAGTTCCGAAGTGAACTGTGGCCCCCGATCGGATTTGAGGGAGACGGGTTGCGCGAGGGCGGCAGGACCGGGTTGTCCATTGTTCGACATCACTACGTGTGATGTCCGTCGAGGTCACCAATGTAGTGGCCTGGCGGAGGCCAGAGAAAAGGCAAGACGCCAGGCAGTGTTTAATAGATTCTTTATTAGGCTGTGAGCTGGTGCCCACAGCGTAGTTCTCCAAGGGATGATCCACGCCTTCCCTTGGTCTGGCTTTTAACTCCTTTCACCTGTCCGTCACGTAACGAGGGGGCTGACCCGAGGAGTGGCCTGATCCGCCACAGTTGCATCTTTACCATTTTCATCTCTTTAAATTACAGATCCAATGGCAGCTAGATTAAAAATCCGTAAAATAAGTGTCACAATTTGAACAGCTGCTAGCTTTGAACATCCTGGGGGTAAAACTCCATCCCATGTGTTTGTTGCACACGCACATTTACTGTTCAAATGCTGACCATGTAAGAAGTGTGTTTCAAGAGGTCGCTGTTTGATTGGTCTAATTGGGTTTGGTGAGACATTTGAGATATAGATTGATCAAGATTCAAGATAGCTTTATTTGTCATCCAATATTGGACGAAATTCAGTCACCCACAGTCCAACAATAAAAGCATTAAATAGGCATTAAAATTACACAACCCCAAAAACACACAAAAAAAGAAACATCCATCACAGTGAGTCTCCTCCAGTCCTCTCCTCACTGTGATGGAAGGCCACAATGTCTTTCCCTTCTCCTGCCGTCTTCTCCCGCGGTCAGGTTGTTGTGGTTGCAGGCCGCGCCGGACGGTCCGCAGCGGGCCGGCCCAAGGCGAGTCCCAGCCGCTCCCGCAGCCTCCGAAGACGGCCGGCTCCGCCGATGATAAGTCCGATCCGGGTGGGCGAACACGCTGCTGCTGTTGCTGCACGTCGGGGCGGTCGTGGCTCCCGACATTGAAGCCCCCGCCCAGCAGAGAAAAATCCCGCGGCATATTTTAGGCCGCGCCGGACGGTGAAATGTCCGCGACCTAAGCCCCAGCGGGCGAACACGCTGCCGCTGCCGGAGCTCCCGATGTCGGCATCCACGCGGCCAGAGCTTAAGGCGAGTCGCAGCCGCTCCCGCAGCCTCCGAGGACGGCCGGCTCCGGTGATGGTAAGTCCGGTCCGCGGGCTCAGCGAACCAGAGCCCTGGAGGCCGCCAGCTCCAGGAGTTGGGCCGATGGTAGGCCACAGCAGGAACGGAGACAACACCCAGAAAACAAAGGTCGGGTCTCCGTTCGGAAGGGACACCTATTTACAATTTTACAGTTCCCCCCCCCCTCCCCCCCACATCAAGCAAGTAGAACCAGGTGTAGTCCAAAAGTGGTAAGCTGTTCTAAAAATTGGCTCGGTAGGGAAAAAGCAAAGTTGACCAGAATTTTGGTAAGTGGGACTCCGAACTAGAAACCTTTGTGATTTTATGCTCGTACTTAACTGGAGCAGATGGGCCACATTTAAATTGTTGCTGTTTTTTGTCAAAGTGTGATTGAGAAAGGAAGTTCATGGTTGCAGGAAGCTATGAAAGGGCTAATTTGGTGGGCACAAAAGGGGCAATAGGAGAACATTAGAGTGCAGACAAAACATACTAAGTGGTTTGGAGAAACACAAGATCTTGAATGTATGGCCCTACAATATGAGCACATTTCCAAAATCTTCAATTATTGTAAAGTATTTGACCTGAGTGAAGTTCCTTTCATGAAATAATAGGCTTCATTTTATTATTTTTCTTTTCCCAGATCTTCCAATGGACTGGAGAGAATTCTTTCTTCATTAAAGGAAGTTTGGACTCGCTGGCATTGGGAGGTGGCAGGTATCTTATTGGAACATGATTTCTGCCATTTGGATGGTAGGGAGTTGCCTAATAGTTCAATGTGCCTGCAATTGGAGGGGGGAGGTTTTCTGAACATCAATAAAACATTTCTAGCCATATAATTTTGTTTCAAAATAAAAGCAAAAAATGCTGGAAATATTTAGCAGATCAGTCCCATAGCTGTGGGAAGAGAAATGTTTGATGTTTCAGGTTAAAGACTTTGTCAGAATTGGGAAGGAGAGGATTAAGTTGGAGGAAGGGTAGGGTGTTATCTCAGAGGCTAAAACTGGGGATCACCAAGGGAATAAACTGTAAATAAGATGATCTGATTAATGAGTGAAATGGGAGCAGTTGGAGAGCAGGAACAAAGACAGCAACGTTGCAGTTGCAAAATGTAGCGCTTATATAGCTGCTGCCTCGGCGCCAGACACTTCGATCCTGACCTCTGGTGCTGTCTGGTTGAAGTTTGCATGATTTCCCTGTGAACGCATGGGTTTCCTCCAGGTGCTCCAGTTTTCTCCCACATACCAAAGACCTATGGATCTGTAGGTTAATTGGATCACGTAAACTACCCCTGGTGTGTAGAGTGGTGAGAAAGTGGGAAAACATGGAACTAGTGTGAACAGGTTATTGGTCAAGGTGGACTCTGTCGGCTGAAAGGCCTAATAATTAATTAAAGAATAATTAATTCAAAGATGTGCCCGGCAGGTCACACTGGGCATCTCCTGCCCTCCCACAGGGGATCAAGGAACAAACTGAGCCAATATTTTCATTAAGATTTTTATTATTTCTTGAACCCAACTGACCTGGGAATCTTTAAACCCTCCGCTCAGTCTGTCTTAACCTACTCAGCACTTTAACTCTCCCTCCCATTCCCAATCTGACCTTTCTGTCCTGGGCTTCCTCCATTGTCAGAGTGAGGCCCAATGCAATTTGGTGATCATATTTAGCTTGGGTAGTTTATACCCCAGCGGTATGAACATTTACTTCTCTAACTTCAGATAGCCCTTGCTTTCCCTCTCTATCCCCTCTCCTTTCCCAGTTCTCCCACTAGTCTTACTGTCTGACTACATTCTATCTTTGTCCAGACCCCTCCCCTGACATCAGTCTGAAGAAGGGTCCCGACCCGAAGCGTCACACATTCCTTCTCTCCCGAGATGCTGCCTAACCTGCTAAGTTACTCCAGCAATTTGTGTCTACTGGGGAATCTTTAAAGTATGGTGAAAGCTTTGGTGATACGTTTAATGTTTCTCTTCTGTTCAGTGGACATTTTGGTTTGTGGTTGGATGAAGATCTCAATCATGGAAGAAGCAATCCCTGTACAACATTCAACAACTCCATTCTGTCCAAAACTGAAGATTTCATGGTGCAGGATCTTGAAGTGTGGACATTTCGATAGTTCTGTGTTAATGTCCCGTGTCTACCAGCTGAGTATGTGCTTCCTTGAGTATTGCTTGCCCAAAGCACCTGGGGAGGGTTGGGGAGGCTACAGCAAATGGTGTAAGGTCCATTTTTCCCACTCGTGGGCTAATTCAGTTATAAAGGACAGGACCTGCCATTCTGATTTTCACACAAGTTACTGTATGATGTCTACAGCTGGGCAAATTAATATAGTGAGGAAGATGTGAGCCTGGAAATGGCAAATTAACTCCAAATATGTGAGTTGATGAAACCTTGTCACCAGTAGCTCAGGGCTCCCTGATGCTGTTCTGAAAATAATGCTTTGCACTGCCAAAGTTAAGGTGGCTGTGGTTTTAAATGCTGAAGCATTAGCTTGCTTCTGGAATACCTGTCTGCACAATCTCCTCATGTAATATTCTAATGTATTCCAAGCAAAGCATGGGGAGAAGCAAGTTTACCTACTTGCAATTTGCTACTGCCTTGTCACTGTGTATTTGCAGTTTGTACAGGAACATCTATTTAATACATTGGAATGGTAGTCCATGTTTATTGCAGCCTTGAACTGCTGCTGCCTTGAGAACTGTGGATTATCAAATATGTATGTCTGTGGTGAGGCTAATAACTTAATAGTAATACTTTATTGTAGTCACAAGTATAACTGGATTGCATAAGATCTAAAGTGTAGGTGATTTTAATGTTTTGAACTGTAGTCATGACAAAGCTGCAGAAAAATAAAATTCTGACATTAAGTACTATAACCATGTGTGGATTAATATGCTGCCTTCCTGTAGCAAATTGGGTGAAAAATCTTGCGTCACAATTTTTAAATGTTGAGTCCATTGCCAACAGCTGGTAGTTTTTAAAGACTGCTGGAGTAACTCGGCAAGTCACACAGTATCTGTGAAAAATATGGATAGGTAACTTTTTGGGTTGGGACTCTTCAGTCTGAAGAAGGGGTCCGACCTGAAATATCACCTATCCATGTTCTCCAGAGATACTGCCTGACACACTGAGCTACTCCAGCTTTTTGTGTCTATTTTCAGTTCAAACCAGTATCTGCAGTTCCTTCCTGCACATTCTCCAGAGATGTTGCCTTGTTAAATCAAGTTCTTTACCTTCAGTCTGAATAATCACACGTAATACTGGATTAGCACATCAGATTTATTCCACCATGGGGTTCTTCCCGTGAGGATCTCCAGACACAATACTAGTGTCTGAAAAGATCTCAACTCAGGGGAGGGGAAGAACAACTTTTCCACGATTGTTTACTTTTTTATACAGAAAGGAAAAAGGGGCGTAACAGATAAAAATTAAGGACCAATTACAAATCTAATACAATTCCCGTGGTTACAGAGAAAACAAAATCATTAATACAGGTCACATGCTCAGAAACCAAACCATTAATATAAGTCACATGCTTTCGGGGAAACGCATCAATTTACCTAGAGTGGATTCAAAACTATTCCTACTTTCACACGCACCCATATACGGAGTTGTTATTGAGAAAGAAACTTATCTCTATACACGAGCAATCTCGCAGTTGCACGACCTTGCTCTACTGTTTCAATACACTATCGGACGAAGGGAGTAATACTCCTGTCTACTCCCTATCATTCATAAAAGGACAAACACATTCCATCCCAATGATAACGTTTCTGCCACAAGCATCCATCTTACTGCTTTCCACTGAAAATAAGCCTTCATTTTATATTAGCTAAAACAACAAAAGAAACCATCTCAACTACAACAAAATACAATATCTCTAATTGACTATATCAGCTAATAGCATAGATTCTCAGCCTGACTATTGAGTTACTCCAGCATTTTGTAAACCAGCATCTGGATAGGGGGCGTGGCTGTGTTCTGCAGCTGCGGCTCACCGGCAGTCTCTCCGTTTTTTTGTCATTGTCGTTGTTAAATGTACGTTTTGTTTTATTTTTAATTCTGTGTATGTAGGGGGGTGGTGGGGGGGTTGGGGGAAACCTTTTTTTCAAATCTCCTCCTCAACGGAGATGCGACCTTTACCGTGTCGTATCTCCGTTCGCGCTACGGCCTAACATCGTGGAGTCGGCGGCCTCCAGCTGGGATCGACCTCAAAGTCTCCGGTCGCAGGGCCTGGACTTACCATCTCGGAGGCTTCGGCCGTGGGCCCTGCAGACCGCAACATCGGGAGTTCGCAGGTCCCTGGCTGGCGACCGGTTTTTGGGAGCTCCAGCAGTAGCAGCTTCGACCGCCCCGAAGCGCGAGGTACGATCAACCCGCCCGCAGGCCCTTCATCGCCCTGCGTGGCTCGGCCGCAGCACTTTCCATCGCCCGGTGGGGGCTCAGGACTTTCATCGCCCTGCGTGGCTCGGCCGCAGCACTTTCCATCGCCCGGTGGGGGCTCAGGACTTTCATCGGCCTGCTCGGCTCGGCCCTGGGACTTACCATCGCCCGGTGGGGGCTTCAAAAAGTTGGGAGCCTCGATCACCTCGTGGCACCACGGGAGAAGAATGAGGAGGAGATAAGACTTTGCCTTCCATCACAGTGAGGGTATGCCTAGAGCAATCACTGTGATGGCTGTTTTGTGTAAAAAATTATATCTGTGTGTCTTGTGCTTTTTAATGTCTACTGCCGGACCCTGACGTGAGAGGACGCTGGCGTTGAATATTCGCCGCTTTTCCGTCAGGATAGTTTGTCTGTTTGTTTCTATGTTAATTGTTTTTGTAAAACGCTTTGAGCATGTGATAAGGCGCTATATAAAATAAATGGATTATTATTATTATTATCTGCAGTTCCCTGTGTCTCCAGCTGTTAATTTCAACTTGCTTTACTGAAATAGTAACAATTGCTTGCTTAGTGACACAAAACTAGTTACTACAGCCACGGATCAATAACTTTGTATTTAAGGTAGGGACCCTCTCAATATCTGAAATACTTCATAATTATATAGAGCTGCAGAGTTACTGAGCTATTGATGTACCAATCTAAGATGGTGCTTAGTCCAGTTCAAAGAAACCAGCAATTAATCCTTTTGGTCGACAAGATGCTACATAAGTGATATGGTAGTCTGAAAGATTCTAAGTGTTGATGGTATTACCCGGTGCTTTAAAAAAAAGCTTGAGTGAGACTACAGACCTTTTCCTGAAGATGTTTCAGAGCTTTGTTTATTGTCAAGTGTACAAATTACGGTAAAGCAAAACGCGATTACCATACAGCCATACTTAAAAAAAGCAACAAGACACACGACTACATAAAAGTTAACATAAACATCCACCACAGCGGATTCCTCACTGATGGATGGCAATAAAGTCCAATCCTCTTCCTTCTTTATTCTTACCCCATAATACAAGATGCAATATAGAGGTAGCATTAAGAGGAGACTTCAATCATTCCCCAGGCTAGTCTGTCATCGGACTTTATCGTTGAGCCCCATCCCTTTGGCAGCTCCTACCCGATGTTGTGCTTTCTTCCAAACAATTCCACACAAAGCAAATTAAAGGTATCTTATTGCCATACTTACAGTGAAATTACTTTTTTTTGCATTCAGTAAAGTATTACTATACCCGATTAAGTAGAACGTATATAGAAATAGTTCACTGTGGCAGGGTTTAAGAGGCCCACGGTTTTGGCGCCATTTTCAAAGACGAGTTCGTCCGCTCGCGCGTTGCGGCTTCAGGAGCGGCGCCCGATCCAGGCGAGCCCCGGGCTTCCAACCGATGCCCCCGTTAACGCAGCCTGCCTCGAAAGTACGGATGGAAGGCCTGACTCCGGCCCCCACTCCGGGCCCTTGGTAAGGGCCTTGCTTCTCGCATCCGTCGTCGTCGACTCTCTCCTTCAGTGGTCAGGGGGCGAGCAGGGAGCCGGGCTCTACGGCTTCCAGTTACAGGCAGCGGCCGGGGGGGCTCTGCACTCTGGCCGGCCCGGCTTCTAGCTTGCCGATGCCAGGGGTCCCCTTGCCTCCTGGCCGACTGTGTGCTTGTGCGGCGCGGCCCCGCGGCTTCCCCCTGCCCCGCGACCCCGCGGCCTCCCCCTACCCCGCGCCTTTCCCCTGCCCCGCGGCCTCCCCTTACCCCGCGCCTTTCCCCTGCCCCGCGGCCTCCCCCTCCCCCGCGGCCTCCCCCTCCCCCGCGCCTTTCCCCTGCCCCGCGCCTTTCCCCTGCCCCGCGGCCTCCCCCTCCCCCGCGGCCTCCCCCTACCCCGCGCCTTTCCCCTGCCCCGCGGCCTCCCCCTGCCCCGCGGCCTTCCCGCGACCCCTGCCCCGCGCCTTCCCCCTGCCCCGCGGCCCTACTCGTTCTACCCTGCAGCCCTTCGGGGTGATTTTCCTCCCCGTGCGGATGGGCTCCTGCAATGCGGCCGATTGGGGACACCTGCCCGAATAACCCGCCGAAGTAACTGGACAGCGGGGCAGGGGGTAACAATAGTCTGCTGGGGAGAGGGATGATTCTTTTTTCTGTGTAACTCGGCTGTAAGGCCCGCCGCGTTCCCACTGCTGCCGAGCCCACCCTCTGCGTAAAAAGCCAATTGGTCCGCCCTTGCTGTGGAGACGGAGTCGTCCAGTCACCAGGACTGGGGATCACTGGTGCTGGTGGAGTCGGTGGCTCTGGACGCGGAGTAGGTGGGACAAGTTTGTTCTCCTTCGAGGAAATGCCCAGATTGTAGCACAGCTGTGGATCTGCATTATTCAGACTCTGAATTAGTTTTTCAATGGCGCGAGGTCCCTTTCCCCACACAGTATCAATAAGGCATCTAGCCTTGTTTGTTCTTGTTTGATTTACTTGACGAATCTCTTCACCTTCAGATGTGTTTATCACTTCTTCCTCCAGCATTGCATCCACTAGACCACTAATGACGGCGTCGCTGAGCCCTTTCACCAAATCGGTCCTCAACTTTTTCAGCTGCTCATCTGCAGGTTCCATCTGTAATGACTACACCATGTCATGTCCGCGTCGTGACTAGCACAATACATCTGACATCCTGTAAACTTCTAGAAGGTCACCTGACCTCAATCACGAGGCAAAAGCACATTTGCCAGCTTCTGCTTTTGGCCTCAAGGGGGCACTGGCATTTATATTACATATACATCACATCTCGCCCTTTACTTTAATTACATCACATCTCCCCCTTCAACGTTGGGGTCAAAACTAATAACTTGAAGCTTTAATCAATTTAATGTGGATGAAACACCACAAATAACACAATGCTCTTCAGACTACAAAACTATCAAATAATTGCCCAACAATTTTACATAACAAGCCGTGCCAGGGGTTTTAACAATCGGCCACTTCTCGTGCAAGTCGTATTTCCAACCCGTTCTGCGTCGTATTTATGTTGTATACGAGTGTGGCTTGGCACGCTTTGAGCCGATTCCCCCACCACAGGACCTTGTGATGCGGCCTGTGATAGTCCTCTTGAATCTGGGAGACTAGCTCCTTCGAGGAGAGGGGCTCCTCCGTCTGGTTGACTCTCCTCCTCGTCTGGGAGACTAGCTCCTTCTGGGAGAGGGAGTCCTCCTTGTGGGAGAGTGCTCGCGCTCGTCTGCTGCGTGTTGCCAGGGCATTGCTCAGCTGCTTCGTGCGCAGGCCGTATGTCCTTCCTGTTTCTGCGGAACTCAGTACCGCTCGGTGTAGAGATGACGTAGCTCCGAGGGGAAAGGTTTTCTCTTGCAATGCGGCCACGTTGCCACTCGGTTGGTTTGGCACGAAACCACACCTGTTGTTGTTGTTCCAGGCACGGCAGCGGCTCGACACTTGCCTTCTCATTGAAGTATGCTGCCTGTTTTTCTTGCCGGGCGACCAGTTGTGGTCCCATGGGAGGGACATGATGTGGCAGTAAGAGCGATAGAGGCGATGGCAATTTGCTTGTTAACAGTCTACTGTTCAGTAACTGTGAGGGGGCATAGCCGCCTGTCCCGTCAAGCGGGGTGTTGCGGTATTCGACGATGGCGTACATCGGGTCACGGCTGCTGCCTTTTGCTTTTCTCATGATACTTTTTATAGTTTGTACACAGCGCTCTACCTGCCCGTTGCTCGGTGGATATATGGGACTTGAGGTGACATGGGCAAATTCCCAGTCCTCCTGGAATCTTCGAAACTCAGCACAGTCAAATTGTCTCGCGTTGTCTGTTATCACCAAGTCAGGAATGCCATTCCGGGCAAACATGCCCGTTATCTCACGTATCACCGAATGTGACGTCATGTCTGTCAACTGCGCTATTTCTGGGTACTTGGAGTAATAGTGCACTACAAGCAAATGGTCAACTCCATCCAGATGGAAGATGTCTGCGCCAACCTTAGACCAAGGTCTGCTGGGGATGAGGTGTGGTTGTAGCGGCTCGCTTGCTTGTGCTTTCCTAGTTGCCTGGCATATCGAGCATGTTCTCACTGTGTCCTCAATCTGTGCATTCATTCCTGGCCACGCAAATAAATTGCGGGCTCGTTGTTTAAGTTTCACTACTCCCAGATGAGATTCATGTAACGCGTTCAGCATCAGCCTTCGCATGCTTTGGGGAACTACGATTCGGTTTTCCCTCAAGACTAATCCATCGACTTCAACCAGCTTGTCATGGTATGTATGAAACAGAGTCAAGTCCGAGGGCAAATCACGCCTGTCACTAGGCCAACCCTTTCTTATATACTCGCACAACAGTGTCGGGATTCGATCTTTTTTTGTTTCAGCTCTGAACTGTGCAAGGCGCTCGTCTGACATGTGTAGGATGGCTTCTACAGCCTGTATCATGTTCGGCAGTGCGATGTGCTCTTCCGCAGGTGTGTCTGCACTGGGCAGCCGGCTCAGGGCATAGGGGACAAACATTTCACGTCCCAGCTTCCACCGCATTTCCATGTCGTACCGTAGCAGGTGCATTCGCATTCGCTGGAGTCTGGGGCTTAATTTGTGTAGCGGCTTGGCGAGCAAGCCCACTAATGGCTTGTGGTCAGTAAGGATTACTGTGCGCTGACCGACGATGAAGTCATGAAACTTTCTGCACGCGTACAATATGGAGCACAGCGCCTTCTCTATAGTCGCATAATTGCGCTCGGCCTCGTTCACGCGTCGTGATGCATATGCAACCGGTCTCTCGTCTTGCATCAGGACCGCTCCAAACCCGCTGTTGGAAGCGTCTGTGGCAATTGAAACGGGCGCGTTCACATCGTACAGTTTGAGTACGGGTGGCGATGTGAGAAGACACTTCAGCTTGTCTACTGCCTGTCGGTGCTTCTGCTCAAAATGCCACGCTACTCCCTTTTCTGTTAGCTGTCTAAGTGGGGCGGTGATCTCCGAGAGGTTCAGAATAAACTTGGCCATGTAGGTGACCATCCGCAAGAAAGTTTGCACTTCCGCCTTGTTCGTCGGGTATGGCATTTGTAGCATGCTGCTGACACGAGATGGGCTTGGTGACACACCTGCTTGCGAGATGGCGTGTCCCACATATTCAATCTCGTTTGAGCGTATTACCAACTTTCTGGGATTGAGCTTTAGGCCGGATTCTTTCACCCGTTCGAGTAGGGCTTTCACCCTTGCGTCATGTTTTGCTGCATTCACACCCCAAACGAGAATGACGTCAACGACTATCTCCACCCCTTCTAAATCGTCGAACTCTCCCTGCATCGCCCGCTGCCAAATCTCACTTGCGGATGAGATGCCAAATGGAAGGACGAGGTATCGGTATCTCCCAAAAGGAATATTAAATGTGGTCAGACGCGAGCTATCATCGCTCAGTGGAAACTGCCATTACCCACTTGTCACGTCAAATTTCGAGAACCATTCTGCCTTCGGCATGCGAGCTGCAATGTTCTCGAACGTCAGCATCGGGAAATGTTCCCTACAAATGGCCGCATTGAGGTCACGTGGGTCAAGGCAAATGCGGACTTCGCCATTAGGCTTTCTAACCACATTGAATTCACCCAATCTGTCAGTTCGTGCACGGGCGTTATGACTCCCAAGTCTTCCATGCGCTCTAATTCGTCTTTGACCTTATCTCTGATCTTATAGGGGATAGTGCGGGGTGGGTTTTGCTTAGGTTGCACGTTCTCTTGGAGCACTATGTTGTACTCATGTCTTTTTAGCCTCCCCAGCCCTTGGAAAAGCTCACGGTTTTCCCTCAATGATCTTGGCAGTGTATAGTGGGCTTGCACTCACGCCATCAACCGCCTCCTTTCGTATAAGAACTTTTCACACGTTAGCTTCCCAAATATGGGTTTCACATTCCCCCTCACTATTTGAAAGACACCCCTATATTCTTTCTTGCCTACTTTGACATTCCCCTTTGCCTGTCCCACAGGCTTCATTGTATGTCCAGAGTATGATCTCAGTGTTACATTAGTGTTCAGTAAGGCAAGACCAGTCTTTCTGAACAAGTGCTCTGGCAGGATGTCCACTTGAGCTCCAGAGTCAAGTTTGAACTCAAATGTTCACATTGTTGATGCAGCACATCTGTCCCCATTCACGCGTCGACTCAATCACAGCGTCAATGTAGAATACATCAACGTCGTCGTCCACTTGTTCAGGCAGCGGAGAAGTGTTGATCTGGAACTCAACGTCGGGGACGTCACGGTTCCAGTCCCCCGGCCTTCTGTCTGATTAGCCGGTCACGTTGTCGGGACCGTGGGCGGCTGTTGGGCGCTCCATTTACCGGGCAGTCGGGGGATCTGGCATTTATATTACATATACATCACACATCTACTCTCAGTGCCCCTCAAAACAAACGCCGCTGCACCTGCAGAGCGTATATGTAAAAAACTAAGTGCACAATGTCCGATTATTGGAAGGAAAACAAGTTCCGGCATCAAGAGAGTGCAAGGAACTGCAGATGCTGGTTTAAACCGAAGATAGACACAGAAAGCTGGAGTAACTCAGCAGGACTGGCAGCATCTCTGGAGAGAAGGAATGGGCGACGTTTCAGAACGAGACCCTTCTTCAGATCCAGCGCCTAAAGAAGGGTCTCGACCCAAAACGTCACCCATTCCTTCTCTCCAGAGATGCTGCTTGTCCCGCTGAGTTACTCCAGCTTTTTGTGTATGTCTTCCTGCATCAAGAATCTCAGCAGTTCAATGAATAATCAACATCGAAGGAAGGAAAGAAACCACACTGAAAGACCCACCAGTTGGATTCATGACTTTGATTTATTCAGCAAGGGTGGCATCAGGAAATTCTTACTGAAATACAGCTCTCTATCATCAGGCTGAACCCCGTCTTCGGGCTTTGGGGCAGAGCCGTCACAAAATGCTGCTGGTGTGAAAAATAACCCCTGCCAATCATGATCTTGCTCTAGATTGCCAGGTCTGGATTGTCTCCACAGCCATTTGTTTGACACATATCCAGCATAAAAATGTTGGTACCACCAGCATTAAAATAATACTGTTAATAGCTGGGCCGTAAATGTACAAAATTAAAACAAAGCACAAAAATCTATTTCTGATTATAAATATTTTGTAAACTTGATAAAAATAGTTTTAAATGCAGAAGTAATCTTTGCATTGGTACAGTAATGGGATCAGATTGTAGATGCATTCGTTTTAAATGACATGCATGATATTAAATGACATGGCTTGGAGCGCACAGTGGCACAGCAGTAGAGTTGCTGCCTTACAATGCCAGAGACCAAGTTCGATCCTGACTAGGGTGCTGTCTGTACAGAGTTTACACGTTCTCCCCATGACTGCATGGGGTTTTCCCCGAGTGCTCCGGTTTCTTCCCACGCTCCAAGACGTACAAGTTTATACATTAATTAGCTTCTGTAAATTGCCCTTCATGTGCAGGATAATGTCAGTGTGTGGGGATTGCTGGTCGGCGCAGACCCGGTGGGCCGAAGGGCATGATTCTCTTAAACAAAAGAGGAAACCCGCAGAAAATCTAGAGGCAGTTACATTTACCTCTTTCAACTAACTCCCTGCTCAGATTGCAAGATGGTCTGACAGCACTTTTGTATTCATGCAAGTCCAAGGATGGTGCTGTCATAACTTTGCCTTTCAAATACCTTGATAAAACCACTTGTTAGCTTCAAGTCTGCCTGGGTTTTAGTTTGGTTTAAGATTAGAAACAGACCCTCGGCCCACTGAGTCAGCGCCGGCCAGTGGTCCCCGCACGCTAACAATATCCTACACCCACTAGGGACAATTTACAATTATACCAAGCCTATTAGCCGACAAACCTATACGAAACCGGAGATCCTGGAGAAAACGCACACAGGTCACGGGGAGAATGTACAAACTCCGTAAGGACTGCACCCGTAGGCAGGATTGAACACAGGTCCCTGGTCCTGTAAGGCAGCAACTTTACTGCTGTGCCACTGTGCTGGTTTTGTATGGAACTAGATGATGCTGACATTACAACAACCCAATTCCTCTTTCCCCAATGATAAGATCACATGGGCATGTGCCAAAGTTCAAGATAGAGGAGTTGTCTGCATTGAAGGTGAAGATCCCTCCAGCATTGTGAGGCAACCACTCTCTTAGCAGAAGTGGAAACACCGTTAAAAATTCTGCTAAGTGCCACAGCAGCCTTCCTTGGGCAGTGGTGGAAGCATTTAACACAGATTTACTTGAATAGAACGCAGACAAGATTTATATCAAAAATAACATTTCGACGCATGGAATATTAGATGATACGATTTTTACTTATTGTTGATTAAAAATGAGTTTAATCAGGCTTGTAAATTACTGCAAGAGGTTCTAATATTAAAACTGTGTTTTTATGCAGGAAATGGACAATCTTCCCAAAAGCTTAATGTGAGATGAAAATGTGAGTGCTCACAATCACGATGCTCGAGACAAATCTAGAGAAACAAGTATATTTTATTTGCAAGTCTGCAGAGTTGGGTGCCTCCCCTATCGAGACACACCGAGGTCGGGAAAATCCCTTCTTTTTATTCACATCAATTTACAATTGTTACACCTTTAATTCCTCCCCTTTGGGCTCCTTCCAATCGGAGCACTGAGGTGCACAATCTACCGGCACCGCCCCTGTTGCCTCCCACGTCATACATCGCATGTGCATTTAAATGAGACATCTTGTCATGCTGGGCGTTTTTGTAATATTCATTTATCTTATTAGGCAAGCGCAGTACAGAGTAGTTCATGCCCTTTCCCCTATTTCTGTGGTTATCTTCTAACACTTATCCTTGGAAAGTCACCATTTGTTCTTGCGGAGCACGGTCGGGTCAGCTATTTCTCAGGGTCCTTAGTCTAAATCAATTATCCCTTTTTACCCCTCTCTCACACTTAATAACTGTGATGGAAGGCAATAAGGTCCAATCTTATTCCTTCTTCATGCTTACTCCATAATACTAGATGCAATATAGAGGTAGCATTAATAGGAGACCAGTAATTCTAAAGTGAGCTTCCCCAGGCTAGTCTGCCATCGGACTTCATCGTTGAGCCCTCTCCCTTTGGCAGCTCCGACCCGATGTTGTGCATTCATCCGAACGATTCAACAAAGTGCAAATTACAGATTCCAATATTGCCGTACATACAGTGAAATTATTTTTTTTTTTCTATACAGTTCAGTAAAGTATTACAATATCCAAGCACAATCTCCCGATTAAGTACAACGTGTATAGAAATAGTCCGACGTGGCGGAGTTTTGGCGCCATTTTCAAAGTCGAGTTGGCGCGCTCCGGCTTCACGAGCGGCGTCCGATCCGGCCGGGCTTCCAACCGTCGCCCCCGTCAACGCGGCCCACCACTCCCGGCCCTTGCTCCTCGCGTCCGTCGTCGTTGTCGTCGACTCCCTTCTCTCCGTGCGGTGGTCGTGAGGCGAGCAAGGGGGCCGGGCTCCGCGGCTTCCAGTTACGCGAGGGGGCTGGAGGAGGCCTTCGGCACTCTGGCCGTCTGGGCTCCTGCCTTGAGGGCGGCCGGCTTCTCTGCCTTGAGGGCGGCCGGCTTGTTTGCCTTGAGGGCGGCCGGCTTCTTTACCTTGAGAGCAGCCGGTTTCTTCTTTACCTTGGGGGCGGCCGGCTTCTTTACCTTGAGGGCGGCCGGCTTCTTTACCTTGGGGGCGGCCGGCTTCTTTACCTTGGGGGCGGCCGGCTTCTTTGCCTTGAGGGCGGCCGGTTTCATCACTGGTGCTGGTGGAGTGGTTGGGACAAGTTTGTTCTCCTTCGAGGAAATGCCCAGATTGCAGCACAGCTCTGGATCTGCGATATTCAGACTCTGAATTAGTTTTTCAATGGCGCGAGGTCCCTTTCCCCACACAGTATCAATAAGGCATCTAGCCTTGTTTTTGGTTGTTTGATTTGCTTGACGAATCACTTCACATTCAGAGGTGTTTATGACTTCTGCCTCCTTCATTGCATCCATTAGATCACCAATGACGCCCTCACTGATCCCTTTCACCAAATCGGTCCTCAACGTTTTCTGCCGCTTGTTTGCAGGTTCCATCTTCTCTCCGTGCACCTCGAAACTAAACGCCGCTGCACCTGCAGGGCGTATATAAAAAACTAATTGCGCAATTTCCGATTATTGGAAGTGAAACAAGTTCCGTCATCGAGAGTGCAAGAAGGAACTGCAGGTTTGTTTAAACCGAAGATAGACACAAAAAGCAGGAGTAACTCAGCGGGACAGGCAGCATCTCTGGAGAGAAGGAATGGGCGACGTTTCAGAACGAGACCCTTCTTCAGATCCAGCGCCTGTGTACGTCTTCCTGCATCAAGAATTTCAGCAGTTCAATGAACAATCAACATCGAACAAAGGAAAGAAGCCACACTGAAAGACCACCAGTAGGATTCATGACTTTGATTTATTCAGCAAAGGTGGCATCAGGAATTTCTTACTGAAATACAGCTCTCTATCATCAGGCTGAACCCCGTCCTCTTCGGGCTTTGAGGCAGAGCCGTCACAAAATGCTGCTCGTGAAAAATAATCTTGACCGTGCTCCAGATTGCCAGTTCTGGATTGTCTCCACAGCCATTTGTTTGACACATATCCGGCATAAAAATGTTGGTACCACCAGTATAAAAATAATACTGATAAAAGCTGGTCTGTAAATGTACAAAATTAAAACAAAGCACAAAAATCTACTTCTGATTATAAATATTTTGTAAACTTGATTAAAAATAGTTTTAAATGGAGAAGTAATCTTTGCATAGGTACAGTAATGGGATCAGATTGTAGATGCAATGGTTTTAAATGACATGCATGATATTAAATGACATGGCTTGGAGCGCACAGTGGCACAGCGGTAGAGTTGCTGCCTTACAGTGCCAGAGACCCAAGTTCGATCGACTAGGGTGCTGTCTGTACAGAGTTTACACGTTCTCCCCATGACTGCATGGGGGTTTCCCCGAGTGCTCCGGTTTCTTCCCACACTCCAAGACGTACAAGTTTATACATTAATATAACTTTGCCTTTCAAATACCTTGATAAATCCACTTGTTAGCTTCAAGTCTGCCTGGGTTTTAGTTTAGTTTAAGATTAGAAACAGTCCCTCGGCCCACTGAGTCATCGCCGACCAGTGATCCCTGCACACTAACACTATTCTACACCCACTAGGGACAATTTACAATTATACCAAGCCTATTAGCCTACAAACCTATACGAAACCGGAGATCCTGGAGAAAACCCACGCAGGTCACGGGGAGAACGTACAAACTCCGTAAGGACTGCACCCGTAGGCAGGATTGAACACGGGTCCCTGTGCCTGTAAGGCAGCAACTTTACTGCTGTGCCACTGTGCTGGATTTGTATGGAACTAGATGATGTTGACATTACAACAACCCAATTCCTCTTTCCCCAATGATAAGATCACATTGGCATGTGCCAAAGTTCAAGATAGAGGAGCTGTCTGCATTGAAGGTGAAGATCCCTCCAGCATTGTGAGGCAACCACTCTCTTAGCAGAAGTGGAAACACCGTTAAAAATTCTGCTAAGGGCCACAGCAGTCTTCCTTGGGCAGTGGTGGAAGCATTTAACACAGATTTACTTGAATAGAACGCAGACAAGATTTATATCAAAAATAACATTTTGACAAATGGAATATTAGGTGATACGGTTTTTACTTATTGTTGATTAAAATTTAGTTTCATTTTTTTTTTTTTTTTTTTCATATTTCAGATACAGCGCGGAAACAGGCCTTTTCGGCCCACCAAGTCCGCACCGCCCAGTGATCCCCGCACACTAACACTATCCTACACACACTAGGGACAATTTTTCACATATACCCAGTCAATTAACCTACATACAAGTTGAATCAGGCTTGTAAATTACTGCAAGAGGTTCTAATATTAAAACTGTGTTTTTATGCAGGAAATGGGCAATCTTCCCAAAAGCTTAATAACTGTGATGGAAGGCAATAACGTCCAATCTTATTCCTTCTTCATGCTTACCCCATAATACTAGATGCAATATAGAGGTAGCATTAATAGGAGACCAGTAATTCTAAAGTGAGCTTCCCCAGGCTGGTCTGCCATCGGACTTCATCGTTGAGCCCTCTCCCTTTGGCAGCTCCGACCCGATGTTGTGCTTTCTTCCGAACGATTCAACAAAGTGCAAATTACAGATTCCAATATTGCCGTACATACAGTGAAATTTTTTTTTTCTATACAGTTCAGTAAAGTATTACAATATCCAAGCACAATCTCCCGATTAAGTACAACGTGAATAGAAATAGTCCGCTGTGGCGGGGTTTTGGCGCCATTTTCAAAGTCGAGTTGGCGCGCTCCGGCTTCACGAGTGGCGTCCGATCCGGCCGGGCTTCCAACCGTCTCCCCCGTCAACGCGGCCCACCGCCCCCCCCCCCCCCCCCCCCGGCCCTTGTTCCTCGCGTCCGTCGTCGTCGTCGTCGACTCCCTTCTCTCCGTGCGGTGGTCGTGAGGCGAGCAAGGGGGCCGGGCTCCGCGGTTTCCAGTTACAGGCGGCGGCTGGAGGAGGCCTTCGGCACTCTGGCCGTCTGGGCTCCTGCCTTGAGGGCGGCCGGCTTCATCTCTGCCTTGAGGGCGGCCGGCTTCATCTCTGCCTTGAGGGCGGCCGGCTTCGTCTCTGCCTAGAAGGACCTCTTTGCTCCTATACTCAACTCCTCTTGTTATAAAGGCCAACATTCCATTGGCTTTCTTCACTGCCTGCTGTACCTGCATGCTTCCTTTCAGTGACTGATGCACTAGGACACCCAGATCTCGTTGAACATCCCCTCTTCCTAACTTGACACCATTCAGATAATAATCTGCCTTTCTATTCTTACTTCCAAAGTGGATAACCTCACACTTATCTACATTAAACTGCATCTGCCATGTATCCGCCCACTCACACAACCTGTCCAAGTCACCCTGCAGCCTTATTGCATCTTCCTCACAATTCACACTACCCCCCAGCTTAGTATCATCTGCAAATTTGCTAATGGTACTTTTAATCCCTTCATCTAAGTCATTAATGTATATCGTAAATAGCTGGGGTCCCAGCACCGAACCTTGCGGTACCCCACTGGTCACTGCCTGCCATTCCGAAAGGGACCCATTTATCCCCACTCTTTGCTTTCTGTCTGTCAACCAATTTTCTATCCATGTCAGTACCCTACCCCCAATACCATGTGCTCTAATTTTGCCCACTAATCTCCTATGTGGGACCTTGTCGTAGGCTTTCTGAAAGTCGAGGTACACCACATCCACTGACTCTCCCCTGTCAATTTTCCTAGTTACATCCTCAAAAAATTCCAGTAGATTTGTCAAGCATGATTTCCCCTTCGTAAATCCATGCTGACTCGGAATGATCCTGTTACTGCTATCCAAATGCTCAGCAATTTCGTCTTTTATAATTGACTCCAGCATCTTCCCCACCACTGATGTCAGACTAACTGGTCTATAATTACCCGTTTTCTCTCTCCCTCCTTTCTTAAAAAGTGGGATAACATTTGCTATCCTCCAATCCACAGGAACTGATCCTGAATCTATAGAACATTGAAAAATGATCTCCAATGCTTCCACTATTTCTAGAGCCACCTCCTTAAGTACCCTGGGATGCAGACCATCAGGCCCTGGGGATTTATCAGCCTTCAGTCCCATCAGTCTACCCAAAACCATTTCCTGCCTAATGTGGATTTCCTTCAGTTCCTCCATCACCCTAGGTTCTCCGGACCCTAGAACATTTGGGAGATTGTGTGTATCTTCCTCAGTGAAGACAGATCCAAAGTAACGGTTTAACTCGTCTGCCATTTCTTTGTTCCCCATAATAAATTCCCCTGCTTCTGTCTTCAAGGGACCCACATTTGCCGTGATTATTTTTTTCCTCTTCACGTACCTAAAAAAACTTTTGCTATCCTCCTTTATATTATTGGCTAGTTTACCCTCGTACCTCATCTTTTCTCCCCGTATTGCCTTTTTAGTTAACTTTTGTTGCTCTTTAAAAGAGTCCCAATCCTCTGTCTTCCCACTCTTCTTTGCTATGTTATACTTCCTCTCCTTAATTTTTATGCTGTCCTTGACTTCCCTTGTCAGCCACAGGTGTCTCTTATTCCCCTTAGAGTCTTTCCGCCTCTTTGGGATAAATTGATCCTGCAACCTCTGCATTATTCCCAGGAATACCTGCCATTGCTGTTCTACCGTCTTCCCTGCTAGGGCCTCCTTCCAGTCAATTTTGGCCAGCTCCTGCCTCATGCCTCTGTAATCCCCTTTGCTATACTGTAATACTGACACTTCAGATTTTCCCTTCTGCCATCTCTGCCTTGTGGGCGGCCGGCTTCATCTCTGTCTTGAGGGCGGCCGGTTTCTTCTTTGCCTTGCGGGCGGCCGGTTTCATCACTGGTGCTGGTGGAGTGGTTGGGACAAGTTTGTTCTCCTTCGAGGAAATGCCCAGATTGCAGCACAGCTCTGGATCTGCATTATTCAGACTCTGAATTAGTTTTTCAATGGCACGAGGTCCCTTTCCCCACACCGTATCAATAAGGCGTCTAGCCTTGTTTTTGGGTGTTTGATTTGATTGATCAATCACTTCAAATTCAGAGGTGTTTATCACTTCTGCCTCCAGCATTGCATCCATTAGATCACCAATGACGCCCTCACTGATCCCTTTCACCAAAGCGGTCCTCAACGTTTTCTGCCGCTTGTTTGCAGGTTCCATCTTCTCTCCGTGCACCTCGAAACTAAACGCCGCTGCGCCTGCAGAGCGGATCTAAAAAACTAATTGCGCAATTTCCAATTATTGGAAGTGAAACAAGTTCCGTCATCGAGAGTGCAAGAAGGAACTGCAGATGTTTGTTTAAACCGAAGATAGACACAAAAAGCTGGAGTAACTCAGCGGGACAGGCAGCATCTCTGGAGAGAAGGAATGGGCGACGTTTCAGAACGAGACCCTTCTTCAGATCCAGCGCCTGTGTACGTCTTCCTGCATCAAGAATTTCAGCAGTTCAATGAACAATCAACATCGAACAAAGGAAAGAAGCCACACTGAAAGACCACCAGTTGGATTCATGACTTTGCTTTATTCAGCAAGGGTGGCATCAGGAAATTCTTACTGAAATACAGCTCTCTATCATCAGGCTGAACCCCGTCCTCTTCGGGCTTTGAGGCAGAGCCGTCACAAAATGCTGCTGGTGTGAAAAATAACCCCTGCCAATCTTGACCTTGCTCCAGATTGCCAGGTCTGGATTGTCTCCACAGCCATTTGTTTGACACATATCCAGCATAAAAATGTTGGTATCACCAGCATAAAAATAATACTGATAAAAGCTGGGCTGTAAATGTACAAAATTAAAACAAAGCACAAAAATCTACTTCTGATTATAAATATTTTGTAAACTTGATAAAAAATAGTTTTAAATGGAGAAGTAATCTTTGCATAGGTACAGTAATGGGATCAGATTGTAGATGCAATGGTTTTAAATGACATGCATGATATTAAATGACATGGCTTGGAGCGCACAGTGGCGCAGCGGTAGAGTTGCTGCCTTACAATGCCAGAGACCCAAGTTCGATCCTGACTAGGGTGCTGTCTGTACAGAGTTTACACGTTCTCCCCATGACTGCATGGGGTTTTCCCCGAGTGCTCCAGTTTCTTCCCACACTCCAAGAAGTACAAGTTTATACATTAATTAGCTTCTGTAAATTGCCCTTCATGTGCAGGATAATGTCAGTGTGTGGGGATTGCTGGTCTGCACAACCCAGTGGGCTGAAGGGCATGATTCTCTTAAACAAAAGAGGCAACCCGCAGAAAATCTAGAGGCAGTTACCTTTGGCCTTCCATCACAGTGAGGAGGGGACTGGAGGAGACTCACTGTGATGGATGTTTCTTTTTTTTTGTGTTGGTTGGGGTTGTGTAATTTGCTTATTTGTACTGCTTTTATTGTTGGACTGTGGGTGACTAAATTTCGTCAAAAAAACTTGTTTTTTGGATGACAAATAAAGATATCCTGAATCCTGAACTCCCTGCTCAGATTGCAAGATGGTCTGACAGGACTTTTGTGTTCATGCAAGTCCAAGGATGGTGCTGTCATAACTTTGCCTTTCAAATACCTTGATAAATCCACTTGTTAGCTTCAAGTCTACCTGGGTTTTAGTTTAGTTTAAGATTAGAAACAGTCCCTCGGCCCACTGAGTCAGCGCCGACCAGTGATCTCTGCACACTAACACTATCCTACACCCACTAGGGACAATTTACAATTATACCAAGCCTATTAGCCTACAAACCTATACGAAACCAGATCCCGGAGAAAACCCACGCAGGTGACGGGGAGAATGTACAAACTCAGTAAGGACTGCACCTGTAGGAAGGATCGAACCCGGGTCCCTGGTCCTGTAAGACAGCAACTCTGCTGCTGCGCCACCGTGCTGGTTTTGTATGGAACTAGATGATGCTGACATTACAACAACCCAATTCCTCTTTCCCCAATGATAAGATCACATTGGCATGTGCCAAAGTTCAGGATAGAGGAGCTGTCTGCATTGAAGGTGAAGATCCCTCCAGCATTGTGAGGCAACCACTCTCTTAGCAGAAGAAAGTGGAAACATAGTTTAAAAATCTGCTATGGTGCCACAGCAGTGTTCCTTGGGCAGTGGTGGAAGCATTTAATACAGATTGACTTAAATAGATTGCAGACAAGATTTATATCAAAAATAACATTTTGAGACATGGAGTATTAGATTATACGGTTGGATGCAAGTAGTCTAAGGAGATACATAGGTTCACTGGTTCCTAAAGCACTCCAACTCTTGGGTTCCCCTCTACTATAGGGGCCTGGTGTAGAGTGCTGGTAGAACCTGACTGGATAACAAAAAGACACAAAATGTTGGAGTAACTCAGCAGGTCAGGCAGCATCTCTGCAGAACATGGAATGGTCTTGTTTTGGGTCAGGACTCAATCCCAATACAGCAACAACATTATTACTGCTGTTTAATGGGACAGTGGAAAGTGAGCTGGATGGGTTTTTGGTTCTGAAGACTGACAAAATACCCAAAGGTTTTCTGTTCATTAACAATTTTTAAGGGATAGTTAATTGTCATTTGGGTTAATTCTGTGCGAGTTAATAAAAGTAGAGGACCATTGATTCGCTGCACAGTTGCCGGCCCTTTCAACAAGACAATTAATTCTATTTCCAACAAACCTTGCCTTTTAAACATCCATCCCATTCCTTCAGATATGCTCTGCTGTTCTCACATCCTTTCCACCATTACATTTGTGTGGTCTTCCGTTTACTGATTCTTCCATCAGTGCAAACAGTTTAGCTTAATTTACTCTTAAAACCCTTCATAATTTGGAGTTATTGTCGATTAAAATTTAGTTGAATCAGGCTTGTAAATTACTGCAAGAGATTCTAATATTAAAACTGGGTTTTTATCCAGGAAATGGGCAATCTTCCCAAAAGCTTAATAATAATTGCATTGGAAAGTTGTATATGAAGTAATATGGAAGTACACCTTCCAGTTCGTAAAAGATGTCACAAGTCAGTGTCTCTTTTTCAAGTTGTTGTAACAGATAAAGGATGCTGCTAAGAGGCGTAGTTGCTGACTTTGAGGGCCTTATAAGGAGTAGTTTTCCTGCTAACCAGAATCAGTCTCATTTAAAAAATAAAAAGGATGCACCAACTCAGGTTTAGTGCCAATTTTTTGACTGAAACAATTTTGAATAGAGGGGCTAGAAACACAGATCCTAGATCCTATGCCCCAAACCAGCCTCTTGCATTTTTGCTCCTTATCTGAACCTTAACCACCACTCTATCTCCAGGTCCCTCAGGTCGGCCGATTTGGAGCTACTCACTATCCCGCGGTCTAGGCTTAAGCTCAGGGGTGACCGGACTTTTGCAGTTGCAGCTCTGAGACTGTGGAACAGCATCCCTCTCCCCATCAGAACTGCCCCCTCCATCGACTCCTTTAAGTCCAGGCTCAAAACCTATTTCTACTCCCTAGCGTTTGAGGCCCTCTGAGGGGGCGCTGTGAACTGTTTATGTATGTGCTGTTATGTTTGTGTGCCATTGTATGTTCGTTTCTTAGTACCTGAACTGATGTACAGCACTTCGGTCAACGTGGGTTATTTTTAAATGTACTATACAAATAAAATTGACTTGACTTGACTTAACCTTTACAAAGTGAGCTTGTATTGGAAAGTTTGGGGTTTAAAATCTTGCATTTGACACCATGTATTTGGACCTCTCTCCAATCTTGCCCTACCCTATGTTGACCTTGCAGAGTAGGTGAGAATGTACAGCATTAATGAGCCGCACATTTGCGAAATGGAGGAGCAAGATCTCCTCAAAGCAGGCAATTTAAAAAAAAGTAATGGGACCAGAAGTTGTAACTGGGTTTCAAGCAAATCACTCAAATATCCTGATACAGGAACAAGGATGGAGATGGCAGGGAGGCAAGGATTCAAGCTCCAATAATAAAAGTCCCTGCTCATCCTCTGAATGAGGAATAGTGTTCCACAGAAGGGACTGGGAAGGGATAGCAAGTCTCACTTAGGAACTGATTCAGCAACTGAACCTCACCAACACTGCTTACTAAGCGGGAAATATGAAATTCATTGCCATATCTTGGAACCTGCCAGTAATCATTAAAGTTTTACCAGAAAAAGAGGTGAAAATGTAAAATAAAATTCCTGAAATAATACTGATTACAAGTGTTGAAATTAACTTTCTTCCTTTGACTTCCTCTTCTCCGACTATTAATGGGAGAAGGAGATTTCCTAAAGCGACAATTAAATCCTTCAGTGATAACTCGAGCAACACTAGTTTCTCACTGTGCCTTTTCCATCCGCCCAGCAATATTTACGTAGAACAATTGATTCATTATCTTATGAGGTTGCAGTGCAGGAGAGGAATATTTCAACATATACCTCATCTCCGCTCAGATACACACTTCAGCAACAAAAGTAGTCTACTTCAGGGTTTCCGATTTGGTTTTCTGAAGTCCGACTTACTGGGTTCCCTGGGCATTTAGTTAGTGAGGTCCATGCACCAAGGCATGCAGGGGAGGAGCAGTGAGATCACTCCCCAGTTTCGTTACGACGGTACAAACTGCTTGGCCAATTCAAGCCCTTCCTTCAAAAACTGGACGTAAGCTGCAGTGGAAGGATCCTCGAACCGTGAAGAGGTAAAGAGGCCTTTGTCCATCTCGTCCAGCTTCATGGAAGTAACATCCAGGAAATAGTTTGCATTGATGTGGTGAACCTGTTAATACCAATCATAAATTTAGTTTAGTGTAGTTTGGAGATGCAGCTCAGAAACAGGTCCTTTGACCCACGGAGTTTGCACCGACCAATGATCACCCATACATTAGTTCTCTCCTACACACTAGGAACAATTTACAGAAGCCAATTATTCTACACATCTGCACATCGTTGGAGTGTGGGAGGAAACTGGAGCATCCTGAGAAAACCTACACAGTCACAGGGAGAACTTTCAAACTCCGTACAGGCAGCACCCGTAGTTCATGATCAAACCCAGGTCTCTGGCACTGTAAGGCAGCAGCTCTATCACTACGTCACTGTGCCATCAAACAAACCAAGAATCAGGTAACTAGGGTGGGAAAGAAGGCTTTTGGTATATTGGTGTTCATCAGTTAGGCAGTTAGAGTCTTGAGTATAGTAGCTGGGATGTTATGTTACAGTTGTACAAACATTGGTGAGGCCGCATTTGGAGTATTGTATGACTAATTTCCATCTTGCACTCAAATTTACTAGGCCCATCTCTGTCATCTCCCTACCGTTTCTGGATCTCACCATCTCCTTTACAGGAGACAGACGATTGACCGACATCTACAAACCTACTGACTCCCATAGCTTTCTAGATTACACTTCTTCGCACCCTGCTTCCTGTAAAAACTCCATCCCCATCTCCAATTCCTCCGTCTACACTGCATCTGCGTCCAGGGTGAGGTTTTCCATACTAGATCATCGGAGATGTCTTCATTCTTTAGGAAATGTGGGGTTCCCCTCTTCCATTACAGATGAAGCTCACACTGGGGTCTCCTTGATATCCCACGGCACTACTTTTGCTCCCCCTCAGCAACAAGGATAGATTCCTCCTTGTCCTCACCTTCCACCCCATCAGCCGTCGTATACAGCATATAATCCTCCAACACTTTTGCCACCTCCAACGGGATTCCACTACTGGCCACATTTTCCCATCTCCGTCCCTTTCTGCTTCCCCCATTCCCTCTGCAACTCTGGTCAACTCATCCCTTCCCACCCAAACCACCCCTTCCCCGGGTACTTTCCCCTGCAACCGCAGGAGATGCAACACCCGTCCCTAGGGACTTACCTCGCCCCTCAACTTCATCCAAGGATCCCGACAGTCTTTTCAGGCGAGGCAGAGGTTCACTTGCACCTCCTCCAACCTCATGTACTGTATCCACTGTGCCAGGTGTCAACGTCTGTACATCGGCGAGACCAAGCGCAGGCTCAGCGATCGTTTCGCTGAACACCTCCGCTCAGTCCACCTTTTAACCTACCTGATCTCCCGGTTGCTCAGCACTTTAACTCCCCCTCCCATTCCCAATCTGACCTTTCTGTCCTGGGCCTCCTCCATTGTCAGAGAGGCTCAGTGCAAATTGGACATGCAAAAGATGTGATAGCATTACATTTGGAAAGTGGTGATATCATCGGACAAAGTCAGCATGGATTTACCAAAGGCAAATCATGTCTGACGAATCTTATAGAATTTTTCGAGGATGTAACTAGTAGAGTGGATAAGGGAGAACCAGTCGATGTGTTATATCTGGACTTTCAGAAGGCATTCGACAAGGTCCCACATAGGAGATTGGTGTACAAACTTAAAGCACACGGTATTGAGGGTTCAGTGTTGAGGTGGATAGAAAATTGGTTGGCGGACAGGAAGCAAAGAGTAGGAATAAACGGGTCCTTTTCGGAATGGCAGGCAGTGACTAGTGGGGTACCGCAAGGCTCAGTGCTGGGACCCCAGTTATTTACAGTGTATATTAATGATTTGGACGAGGGAATTGAATGCAACATCTCTAAGTTTGCGGATGACACGAAGCTGGGTGGCAGTGTTAGCTGCGAGGAGGATGCTAGGAGGCTGCAGAGTGACTTGGATAGATTAGGCGAGTGGGCAAATGCATGGCAGATGCAATATAATGTAGATAAATATGAGGTTATCCACTTTGGCGGCAAGAACAGGAAAGCAGAGTATTACCTGAATGGTGACCGATTGGGAGAAGGGGAGATGCAACGGGACCTGGGTGTCATGGTGCACCAGTCATTGAAAGCAAGCATGCAGGTGCAGCAGGCAGTGAAGAAAGCGAATGGTATGTTGGCATTCATAGCAAGAGGATTTGAGTTTAGGAGCAGGGAGGTTCTGCTGCAGTTGTACAGGGCCTTGGTGAGACCGCACCTGGAGTATTGTGTGCAGTTTTGGTCCCCTAACCTGAGGAAAGACGTTCTTGCCTTAGAGGGAGTACAGAGAAGGTTCACCAGATTGATCCCTGGGATGGCGGGACTTACATATGAGGAAAGACTGGATAGACTGGGCTTGTACTCGCTGGAATTTAGAAGACTGAGGGGGGATCTTATAGAAACATATAAAATTCTTAAGGGGTTGGAGAGGCTAGATGCGGGAAGATTGTTCCCGATGTTGGGGGAGTCCAGAACCAGGGGTCACAGCTTAAGGATAAGGGGGAAGTCTTTTAGGACTGAGATGAGAAAACATTTCTTCACACAGAGAGTGGTGAGTCTGTGGAATTCTCTGCCACAGAAGGTAGTTGAGGCCAGTTCATTGGCTATATTTAAGAGGGAGTTAGATGTGGCCCTTTTTGCTAAAGGGATCAGGGGGTATGGAGAGAAGGCAGGTACCGGCTACTGAGCTGAATGATCAGCCATGATCATATTGAATGGCGGTGCAGGCTCGAAGGGCCGAATGGCCTACTCCTGCACCTATTTTCTATGTTTCTATGTTTCTATGGACGATTTCGCTTGGGTAGCTTACACCCCAGCAGTATGAGCATTGACTTCTCCAACTTCAAATAGCCCTTGCTTTCCCTCACTCTCCATCCCCTTCCCAGTTCCCCCACCAGTCTTGCTGTCTCCGACTACATTCTATCTCTGTCCCGCCCACTCCCCTGACATCAGTCTGAAGAAGGGTCTCGACCCGAAACCTCACCCATTCCTTCTCTCCAGAGATGCTGCCTGTCCCGCTGAGTTACTCCAGCATTTTGTGTCTACCTTTTGAGTATTGTATTCAGTTTGTCAACCTGCTAGGCTGTCCTTAAGCTGGAAGCAGTGCAAAAAAGATTTACAAGAATGTTGCCAGGACACAAGGGCCTGAGCTATCGGGAAATTTTGGTCAGGCTAAGACTCTATTCCTTGGAGCGTAAGAGGCTAAGGGGTGATCTTAAAGAGGTGTATAAAATAATAAATAGGGTAAATGCAGGCTTTTATCCAGAGTGGAGGAGTCAAGAAGCCAGAGGACATGGGTTTATGGTGAGAGGGGCAAGATTTAATAGGAATCATAATTACAACTTTTTCCCCACAGAGGATGGCGGGTATATTGAACGAGCTGCCGGAGGAGGTAGTTGCGGCAGGTACTATAACACCATTGAAAGAAACTTGGACAGGTACATGGATAGGAAAGGTTTGGAAGGATATGGGTTAAATGGGACTAGCTTAGATGGGCATCGTTGTCGGCATGGGCCAAAGGTCCTGTTTCCATGTTGTATGACTCCAAATGCAAATAATCCCAGCACATAATTTTCAATCAGGTAGCCACTGCCTGGCAAATGGAACATCAACAGCTCCAGCAGAAGGAATCACGAGCAGTGAGTGGGGACCTGATTTGCGGCAAAGGAAATGATCATCATTCAACTTCCGGTGTTCTCTGACACGCACTTGTTGCTAACAAACAAGTTAATATAAGAAGACACAGAGTGTTGAGTAACTCAACGGGTCAGGAATCACCTCTGGAGAACATGGATAGGCGGCGTTTCAGGTCAGGGCCCTTCTTTATACCCTTGAGTCTGAAGGAGAGTCCCCATCCAGACCATCACCTATTCATGTTCTCCCAACATGCTGCCTGATGCGCTGAGCTTCTCCACAATTCTGTGTTTTCTTTTGTAAATCAGCATCTGTAGTTCCTTGTTCCTAGAGTGTTAACATGTTTGGCTGAAACATTGATGAGATTTAAACAGACCATTTGCTCGGTTTAAGTGGCACCTTCCTTCGAATTATTTTCAGTCCCATCATCGACACCAAACAGTAGGCGGAACGGCCACCAGGGAGCAGACAGCACGACACAAGCTTAAGTTTAATTTACCGCTTCAGGAGCAAACCACCTCACAAAGTGCAAAACAGCTCAGCAAACAAATTGAAGTATTCAAATATTTTTCCAAAAGCATTATGCATGCAGACAATAGGATACAACTGGTCCAGAGATCTGAGAACAGTCAGATAACATGTATAGGAAGGGACTCCAGATGCTGGTTTACACCGAAGATGGACATAAAATGCTGGAGTAACTCAGAAGGACAGGCAGCATCTCCGGAGAGAAGGAATGGTAGACGTTTTGGGTCGAGACTCTTCTTCAGACTGACCAGATAAGATGACCAGCTGGTTTTGACTGACATCAATAGGCGACTGGACTTACCACTTTTCCATTTGGTAAAGCGATCATCATCTCGACAGGAAAGTTATAGTGTTCTAAATGCAGGCTTGCTAGATGGGCGTGCTTTTCATTGCCTTGGTTGCTCTGGAGAAAATAAAACACAAATCAGCCTCATGTTTACATCTACAGCTCACACCTATGCTCTAGCCAAACATCAAAAGGAACTTCCTTCTCAATGGAACTTCACAGCTACACTTGGATTGTCTGTCTTCCCTCTTGTCTCTAAATAAGGGCACAAAATGCTGGAAAGGTCACAAAGTGCTGGAGTAACTCAGCAGGTCAGGCAGCATCTCTGGAGAAAAGGAATAGGTGACGTCTGAAGAAGGGTCTCGACCCGAAACGTCCCCTCTTCCTTCTTTCCAGAGATGCTGCCTGTCCTGTTGAGTTACTCCAGCATTTTGTGTCTACCTTCTATCTTTAATCTGGCAGCTAACAGATGCAATCATATCACACCCAGGGTATACAAAATTATGTGAAGGACAGATAGGGTAGACAGTCAGAACCTTTCTCCCAGGGTGGAAATGTCAAAGACTCGAGGGCAAGGCTTTAAGGGGAGACAAAGTTTAAAGAAATATGCAGGGCAAGTTTTTTTTTTACACAGAGCGTGTGGTGAGTGTCTGGAATGCATTGGTGGTGTTGGTGGAGGCAGATATGATAGTGGCTTGTAAGGGACTTTTGGATAAGCACATGGATATGCAGGAAATGGAGGGATATGGATTATGTGCAGGCAGGTAAGAATTGTCCTTGTCATCATGTTTGGCTTAGACACGGTGGATCGAAGTTCTTGTACAGTACTGTTCTATGTTCCATCCTAAATCATTCTCTGAATTCACATATGTCCTGTGAACCTCCCAATGAGGTCTAGCCTGTTTAAGCCGACCGGTTCGGGATTCCAACTGATCCCTCATTATTCCCGCGTTTACCTGAAGATCCTCCAGCTCCTTAACCAGGGCCCAGCTGCTGACAAAGCTCTCGTTCAGCAGCGAGAGAACGGGCGAACTCTCGAGAACGGTCTCTCGAAGAGTCCGCCCCGAACCTGCAGAAACAAGAAGTAAAACGTTCAGTTTATGGAACTCTTTTGGCGTTTATTATGTAATCTGTGTGCTGTGTTTACAGATCTGTTATGCTGCTGCAAGTGAGAATTTCATTGTTCCGTTTCGGTACAATTAAATGTCAATTGTACCGACAATTATGACAATTAAATGTCATATTATGATTCTTATCTAAGTGATGCCTAACAAAGGGAAGCTCGCTTTACACAAAGCAAACGAGCAGAATCTCAAGCTTTCAGTGCAATGAGCCGTGACGTGAACTAATCCAAGACCACGGCCACTGTCCTGTCTCCCTTCGTTCCCACAGACACTGCTCCAACCCTCACCTGGCACCTGACCCTGTTGGCACTTGGGAAAGGCTGAGGATAGCATAGAACAAAAGCTTTTCACCGCACCCTGGTACACACGAGAATGAACTCAACTAAACTAACCACTGCATGGTCAGGGAGCGCAGGCTAGAACTTGCCTCAGCAGGACTGGTCATCGAGTGCCCCCCAGAGTAATATGGAATGCACAAGCTTGTCTTCTGCCTTGGCGCGGTCAAAGGCTTCGATGAAGGGATGGTAGGAAACCTGGAAAGAAAATAATCCAAAGAGTTAGCTCTTCTCTCTCTACCAGCTGAGTCACCGAAGCTAAGAGACAGAGACCCGACCTGAAACGTCACCTCTCCACGTCCTCCAGAGATCCTGCCTGACCCACTGAGTTACTCACTGGAATATACACTGGAATTTAGAAGGATGAGAGGGGATCTTATCGAAACGTATAAGATTATTAAGGGGTTGGACATGTTAGAGGCAGGAAACATGTTCCCAATGTTGGGGGAGTCCAGAACCAGGGGCCACAGTTTAAGAATAAGGGGTAGGCCATTTAGAACAGAGATGAGGAAAAACTTTTTTAGTCAGAGAGTTGTGAATCTGTGGAATTGTCTGCCTCAGAGGGCAGTGGAGGCCAATTCTCTGAATACATTCAAGAGAGAGCTAGATAGAGCTCTTAAGGATAGCGGAGTCAGGGGGTATGGGGAGAAAGCAGGAACGGGGTACTAATTGAGAATGATCAGCCATGATCACATTGAATGGCGGTGCTGGCTCGAAGGGCCGAATGGCCTACTCCTGCACCTATTGTCTATTGTCTATTGTCCAGCACTTTGTGTTCTACGTAGAATTCCACCGTGTGCGGTTCCTCATCTCTGCAAGTTCAGAAATGCCTAGTTCCGTTCCTCATTAGAACTGAAAGTGATGGAATAACTCAGCAGGCCAGGCAGTATCTCTGGAGAACATGGATAGGAGACGTTTCAGGACAGGTCACCTCTTCAGACACAAGATTACAACACTGATGCACCATTCCAGCATCCGCAGTTCCGAGTGCCTCCATTTTACTGCTCCACTGTGAAACCTCAACTTTAACCCACTTGAAGTTCTCCCAACACTGTGTGTTCTTCACAAGATTCCAGCATCTGCAGTCCCTCACGTCTCCATTTCCCATTACCTTTTTGAACGGATACAAAGTAGTCTCCAGTTTCCTGACAGCCTCTTCAAAGCTGAATTCTGACTGCCAGACAATCTCCTCAAAAACAAACTGAATGGGCTCCCCTGCAGGGTCTGAGCTGTCGATGACGTTTCCATTCTCATCGACGATGATGCTCGGAATGGACGGGCCAGCAGACTTGAGTTCCATCTGTGGAGAACAGAGGGAAGGGCACTTTGAAGTACAGGTCCACCACCGATTTTCCGGCAACTGATAGTCCAGCACCTCCTTTGAACTGGACAAGCGCGCACTTGAAATTCACCCGCGGAAGTCTCCCCAAAAATGTGGCGCCTAGGCTGGGTGAGGCTGTCGATCTCGACCTCATTGGGATTTCCAATCGGCCGAAGGTCAAATTTCCCCCCTGCGGCCGGGGCTCTGGAACTCCGGCCCGGCCAGAGCCGGCAGATCCTTCCCCGTAGCCGACTTCCGAGTCCGACTTTGCCGGGGCCGGTATCTCCGCTCCCCGGCGGCCTAGGCAGACCGTGCAACTCCTCTTGGAGGCCATGACCCCTGTTGGTCCGGCAAAACAGATAATCAGGCAAGGCTCAGGAACCAAGAGTGCCAGAAGGAAATCAGTGGTGGTTCTGCACTCAGTCAGGTTTTCCAGGCAAACATTGAAAACATTTTGAGACCATATATTATAACATCGTCCCTTCTCAGCCCACCATGAAACAGCGCCAATTTCGTAGAATTACTGAGTTTCACATCTGTGGAAAAACATATAATCCACCATCTTCAGTGCCAACTTTCTGGAAACGTGATCAAAGCCCCACTCCTCACCTTATGCTCTCCTGAAGTGACATGCTACTCTTTGTGTGTCTGTACACAAAGTTACTGTCAAAGCCTCTTCCAGCAGTAAATCCCTGAGGTGTAATAAAGACTACTCCACTCTCTCCCCCCCCCCCCCACTGGCTCTTCTGCAAAGGAATCTCTCCCTGCATCTGCTGATTATTGAACTTCCCATCGGGGATATTGATCTTTATTTACCAATGAAACCACTTATAGGAACTGGAAAGCAGGGAAGCAATGGTGAGAACAAACCTGGGGCAGGTAGCCTATGTCCACTTCCATGTTGCCCCCGTCCCCTGTCCCGTACAGCCACTCCATGTCCACATTCAGAGACCTGGATGGAAGACAAGCCGGCCTTTACAAAGGTGCATTAAGATGGACTGTTGACAAACGGCAAAATCTCCCAACATATCCCGGGGCAGGGAATCATCAAACCACTCTCAATGGAACAGCTGAACAGACACTGATCGGTCGGTCACAGTAAGCAGGCACTCAACCCGAGAAGGCAAAAAAGGTGTCCTTAATCCTGGGAAGGAGAGACAAGATTATGAACACAAGCCATGGTCCTGGCTAACTTTCTCTTTCAGATGAATGTTAATTCACTCCAAAGGCACACAGGTTTGTAGGTTAATTGGCTATGGTAATATTGTACTTGTACCCAGTGCCAGTGTATGGGGTGATCGTTGGTCGGCGCGGACTTAGGGGGGAGAGGGGGGGGGGCGAAGGGCCTGTTTCCGCGCTGTATCTCTAAACTAGTCTAACGTAACCTCAAGATCGGAGATCCTCTCCAAAATTCAATTGAATGACAATAACATCTTCAATGATAATGACACAAAGGCAAGAGAAACGTTGCACTAACCTGCTGTTGGGGACGTACATCCAGAAGTCTCGAACGTGCGATGCTTCCTTAGAGAGGATGACGTGTCCCGTGAACTGTCCCGGCGTGAACCAGAAGGGAAAGTCTGGCGGCTCATTCAACTGGAATTCTCCATGGATCCTGAAACACAAAGACGATTCAGATTCATGGACTGTCAAACCCATGACCTGCGTTCATTAGATGAAGCTACCAGCACAGGCTCATTAATCTCCAGCACTGACATCAGCAGCCAGGGGGATTTCGCACACACACACAGTACAGCAGAGATCCCAATTACTGTGACTAATCCAGTCTTCTCCGTCACAATTAATGGAAATCTTCACAATTAACATGATGCTTATAAATTGGTTTCCACAGTAAAATACACTAAAAGGACAATATTCAACGGCATTACTTGAGGTTTAAGGATGGACAGAGGCGCAATGGTAGTTACTGCCTTACAATGCCAGAGACCCAAGCTCCATCCTGACTATGAGTGCTGTCTGTAAGGAGTTTATACCTTTTCCCTGTGACCGCATGGGTTTCCTCCAACACCCCAAAGATGTACAGGTTTGTAGGTTAATTGACTTTGGTAAGTTGCAAAATATTCCATAGTGTGTAGGATAGAATTAGTGTATGGGGTGATCGCTGGTCAGCACAGACTTGGTGGGCCGAAGGGCCTGTTTCCACGCCGTACCTCTAAAGTGTACTAAGGATTAATTCCTGCTCTGAGTGCAAACCGACCCAAAACTAACTTCACACACACACACACACACACACACACACTAGCCCCAGGTTCTTCTCTGGGTCAGAATAGTTTGCTGAGCATTACACGTCAGCTGTTCTCCGTCAATAGCAATGTTCTTTTCTTTCTTTTCAAATCTTTTTATTAAATTTCAAAAAATGATAAGCATAACAGTGATATTGATACATAGGGATCAGGATTACATTAACAACAAATGTAGCCTTAATATAAATCCAGTTTCAAAATACATATAGGATATAGACCTCCCCATCTCTATGTAATTATAGATAAAAGGTTAAAAGAGAACTTATATATATATATTTTTTTAAAGATAAAAAGAAAAAATAACAAAAAAAGAAATTTAGCAATGTTCTTTTCTGCTTTTCCGCAAACACTTCTGGGATGAGAATAGGGAAGATGAGAAGTTCTCAGATAGACGCAAAATGCTGGAGTAACTCAGCAGGTCAGGCAGCTTCTCTGGAAAAAATGGATTGGTATCATTTCGGGTCGGGATACTTCTTCAGGCTCAAAACGTCCCAAAAGTCGCGGCTCAAAACGTCACCTATCCATTTTCTCCACAGATGTTGCACGATCCATTGAGTTACTCCACCACTTTGGGGGGGGGAGAGGTTTGGGCCCAATGGGTCCACTTGGTCTAGTTGTGTTATAAATGTTACTGGCGTGCCCAGGAGAGAACCGGGATACCAGGGAGAACGTGCAAACTCCACACCGACAGCCGCGGAGATCAGAACTGATCACAGGTCACTGGAGTTGAGTGGCAGTGGCCCCACCTGCTGCGCTACTCTGTCACCTGTATCTCCACAAGATGCCTCAGCATTCCCTAATACCCAGGCGGTACTAGGTAATACCCAGCAAAACAGGGTATACTCACCGAAACACAATGTCGTAATAGAACTCGCTGACGGCTCGGACACAGGCCACTGCCCCCTGCGGGGCAAACCTCGTCTTCACAAACGGCCTTGGGTGAAACATGGCGAGAAGTCTATGAATAAGGACCTGTTTAAAGAAAGGAGATACATTCTGGAGATGCACAAAAGCCCTGACCACTCAACGAGCACACTGCAGTCGCCTCGATATGAAGGGACAGTATTTCTTCGAGATACAGCGGTGCAAGGGTTGCACGGTGGCACAGTTGCAGAGTTGCTGCCTCACAGCGTCAGAGGCCCAGGTTCAATCCTGACTACGGGTGCTGTCTGTATGGAGTTTGTATGTTCTCCCTGTGATGGCGCGGGTTTCCTCCGGGTGCTCTGGTTTCCTTCCAAAGACATGCATTCCACTGTTGCAGGTAAATTTGCTTCTGTAAATTGCCCCTAATCCCTGGGATAGAACTGGTGTACGGGTGATCGCTAGTTGGCACAAACGCAGACGAGATGAGGAAAAACTTTTTCATCCAGAGAGTTGTGAATCTGTGGAATTCTCTGCCTCAGAAGGCAGTGGAGGCCAATTCTCAGGGTGCTTTCAGGAGAGTATTAGATAGAGCTCTTAAAGATAACACGGGAGAAGAATGAGGAGGAGATAAGACTTTTCTTTGCCTTCCATCACAGTGAGGGTGTGCCTGGAGCAATCACTGTGATGGCTGTTTGTGTTAAAAATTGTAATTGTGTGTCTTGTGTTCTTTATTGTCTACTGCCGGACCCTGACGTGAGAGGACGCTGGCGCTATTTGTTCGCCGCTTCTCCGTCAGGACAGTTCGTTTGTTTGTTTTTATGTATTGACTGTTTTTGTAAAGTGTCTTTGAGCATCTGGAAAAGCGCTATAAAAAATAAATGTTTATTATTATATTATATATTATTATTATATTATTATTATTATTAATATATATAACGGTGTCAGGGGATATGGGGAGAAGGCAGGAACGGGGCATTGATTGTGGATGATCAGCCATGGTCACAGTGAATGGCGGTGCAGGCTCGAAGGGCCAAATAGCCTATTCCTGAACCTATTGTCTATGCTTATCTCAGATGTATCTAAGTGCTTATGTATAGTGATACTTGTACTGAACTGTGTACAAAAATGAATTTCACTGTACCTCGGGACACGTGAACAAATACAGTACTGCTGATCACTCCCCATCACTTAACAGGACAAATGTACAGTACGATGGTGGAGTGGTAGCGATGGGTCAGAGAGAGTAGACAGCAGAGGGGGAAAGCCACTACTTTACCTCTCTCCCTCGTGGAGTTGGGGGGTAGAAGCGATTGTTGGAGAGGTATCCGGTGAAGATGTTTAGCTCACTGGGGATGATCCACCATGCCTCCCCCAGCTCAAATTTATTCTTCGGAGGGAGGAAGGCTTTAAACAGGCTGGTACTGAACACAGCAGTGGACATTTCCGCAGTTTTCCAGTTCCTCAGACCAGACAGAGTGCCGTGGGAGACCTGCAACACAGGAAAACATGCATCACCTCTGAACCATTGCTTAAAGAGCTTTCAAACAACTGTACAAGACATTGCTCGAGATTTGCTCTCAGACTTGGCATCAATTTTCTATGTCTATGTCTCTATATCTATGGTCAGCACATAAATTAATTAATTATTGCTTTATTGTCACATGTGAGATGTCACAGTGAAATTCATTGCTTGCACACCCAAGGTATGCAAATAGTCCCCATGTAAAGGGCGCAGACAAAGCTACAAAGTGTGCCGTGCCACATCCTTCTTTGTTCTCCTCCTCACAACGTCTGTGCTGACCATGATGCCCAGTCTGCGCATGATCCTTCCCCCTCCATTCCCCGCATGTCCATGTGTCTCTCAAAGGGTCTCTTAAATGCCCCTGTCACACCTGCACCTGCAGCGCATTCTGAGCGTCCACCACTCCCTGCGTAAAAGAAAAACTTGCCCCACACATCTTTTTTAAACCTTCCCTCTTCCCATCCTGAAAATAGTGTTGGACATTTCCACCCAAGGTAAAAAGATTCTGACCGTCTACCCTTTTCCATGCCTCTGGTAATTTTATGTACACCTATTGGGTCTCCCCTCAACCTCTGACACACCAGAGAAAATAATCCAAGTCTGTCCAACCTCTCTCTTTACAGCCAATACCCTCTTGATCTTAGGATTCAAAATTATAGAGAATCAGATAGCAATTTGTGGAGCTTCTTGTAATTTAACCCAAGTATATATAACTGTTTCATTCCTGCTTTTGTTGCTCCAAGGCCAATCTATCCTTTCAATAGACAATAGGTGCAGGAGGAGGCCATTCGGCCCTTCAAACCAGCACCGCCATTCAATGTGATCATGGCTGATCATTCTCAATCAGTACCCCGTTCCTGCCTTCTCCCCATACCCCCTGACTCCGCTATCCTTAAGAGCTCTATCTAGCTCTCTCTTGTATGCATTCAGAGAATTGGCCTCCACTGCCTTCTGAGACAGAGAATTCCACAGATTCACAACTCTCTGACTGAAAAAGTTTTTCCTCATCTCAGTTCTAAATGGTCTACCCCTTATTCTTAAACTGTGGCCCCTTGTTCTGCACTCCCCAACATTGGGAACATGTTTCTTGCCTCTAACGTGTCCAACCCCTTAATAATCTTATACGTTTCGATAAGATCTCCTCTCATCCTTCTAAATTCCAGTGTATGGTGTCCAGATTAGCTCCCAGGCATGGTGTCCAGATTAGCTCTCAATGCCCCATGTTAATCAGCTGGAGCATAATAGGTGGAACTGGACCCTTCTGAAGAAGGGTCTCGACCTGAAAGGTCAACCATTCCTTCTTTCCAGAGATGCTGCCTGTCCTTCCGAGTTTCTCCAGAATTTTGTGTCTATCTTCAGTATAAACCAGTATCTGCCATTCCATCCTACACATACCTAATATTCATCCTCGTGCTCCAGGTAGAAACACCATCATTCCGTTCACCTTAATTATTTTCTGCACTTAAAAATGACGTTTTAAATCTAATCAAAATTAGGCAGCACAGCACAACATTCCACACCGTCTCTTTACACATTGACTGTTTCCTGCGTTGAGAATATTTTATCCTATTTAGATGTAAAATGGATGGCTGCACAATTGTTATCCGAAACCCCCCAAAACAAATCCATACTGATAAAAATATAAAGATACTCCTACTTGTGTCCCTGATTGAGAATAACCTGGGCGACACAGTAGCGCAGCAGTAGAGTTGCTGCCTTACAGCGCCAGAGTCCTGAGTTCGATCCCGACTACAGGTGCTGTCTGAAAGGAGTTTATTACGCTCCCCGTGATCGCGTGGGTTTTCTCCGAGATCTTGGGTTTCCTTCCACACGCCAAAGATGTACAGGTTTGTAGGCTAATTAGCTGGGTATAAATGTAAAATTGTCCCTCGTGTGTGTGGGAACATGCGGGGATCCTGGTCGTTGTGGACTCGGTGGGCCGAAGGGCCTATTTCAGCGCTGTATCTCTAAACTAAACTAAATTAAACTTCCAGGAGGTGCTGCCTGTGTAATGCAAGGGCACAAACCGAACACTTGAATCAAAAGTGCAAGGCAAAGCACACTCACTCCAAGAAACCCGTCTTTGCTCTTGGTCATCGTTTCCAGGATCAGAGGCTGTAACGCAGCTGCGATTGTCAACGTCTCCGCATTAGGATCTGTCTCTCCGTCACTTTCATAGTCAGGGGCTTGGGTGATTCCTGCAGGCACACAGAACACATTCAGTCACAGAGACGCATAGCAGAGAAAGGAGCCCTTCGGCACACTATGTCCATGCTGACCTTTTCAACCAGGCGCCCAACCCTGGCCACTCTTTGCGTGCTAGTCACTGATGTGGATCTGCAATCACGCGTTACAATCCTCCATTCTTTTAAATCTACACCGTGGAGGGTTCGATTGTAATCATGTAAAAACCAAAAACCAAAACAGTTTCCTTCACCCACTCTGCTCCCTGGTTTACCCCTGAACTCCGCGTGATGAAAACTCATGCCCGTCAACTTGAAAGACTCCGCAACAAAACAGGTCTCACAATTCACTCCCAAGCCTACAAAGACCACATACAGCACTATAAAGATGCCCTCTCCCATGCCCACTCCACCTACTACTCTCAAATAATTCACTCTGGCTCCGGAAACCCCAAAACACTCTTCTCTACAATAAACAAACTCCTCAGCCCCCTGGACACCATCTCCCAATCATTCACAGTTGACAAATGCACCACTTTCCTTTCATTCTTCCAAAGCAAAATAGACAACATCTACAGCACCTTAACCACCAACGCACCTGCTCCCCCTCAAACCACCTGCCCCCCCTTATCCTGTCAGCCCCTGCCTCAGTTCTCCCCAATCTCCACCACCGACCTCTCTGACCTCTTCACAGGAATAAAAACTGCCACCTGCTCTCTGGACCCCATCCCCTCCAGCTTTGTCAAGGCCTGCCTTCCTGCTCTCTCTCCACTTATCACTGCAACAATAAACTCCTCCCTGTCCACTGGCATCGTCCCGCCATCCCTCAAAATCGCTGCTGTCACCCCCATTCTGAAAAAACCTGGTCTAAACCCTGACACCCCAAACAACTTCAGACCAATCTCCAACCTACCCTTTCTGTCCAAAGTTTTGGAACGTGCTGTAGCTTCCCAACTAAAATACCACCTCTCTACCAATAACCTGTATGAAACTTTCCAATCTGGATTCCGCTCAAACCACTGTACTGAAACTGCGCTCCTCAAAATCACAAACGACATTCTCCTCTCCTCCGACGCTGGCAACCTCAACATCCTCATCCTACTTGACCTCAGCGCCGCCTTTGACACCATAAATCACTCCATTCTCCTCACCCGACTTGAAACCTCCCTTAACATCACCGGCACAGCCCTATCCTGGTTTAAATCTTACCTCTCTGACAGACACCAGTTCATCTCCATTAACAACAGTAAATCCCCCACCGCTCCCCTCCCCCAAGGTGTCCCCCAAGGCTCAGTCCTTGGCCCCCTCCTCTTCATCCTCTACCTGTTCCCCCTTGGTCAATTAATCCGCCGTCATGGTCTCAACTTCCACTGCTTCGCCGATGATATTCAGTTCCTCATCTCCACCAAGTCAATCTCCTCCACCACACACTCTACACTGACAAACTGCATTACTGAAATAAAATCTTGGCTTCAATCAAACTTCCTCAAACTCAATTGCAACAAATCTGAAATCATCATCATTGGTCCAAAAATGCTCACCAAATCCACCCAAAACTTCATCCTCAACATTGATGGTCTCCCAGTATCCACCTCACCTCACATCCGGAATCTTGGAATCATCCTTGATCAAACCCTCTCCTTCGACAAACACATCAAACACATCACAAAGACAGCCTTCTTCCACCTCAAAAACATTGCCCGTCTCCGTCCATCCCTCTCCTCCACAGCTGCAGAAACCCTCATCCACGCCTTCATCACCTCCCGTCTGGACTACTGCAACAGCCTCCTCTATGGCGCACCCTCAAAAAATCATCAATAAACTTCAATACATTCAAAACTCCGCTGCCCGTCTACTCACACACACCTCGATCCGTGACCATATCACCCCCGTCCTTTATAAACTCCACTGGCTCCCCATCCCCCAGAGAATCCAGTACAAAATCCTCCTCATAACCTACAAAGCCCTCCATAACCTGGCACCATCCTACCTGACCGACCTCCTCCACAGGCACACTCCCACCTGCACCCTCCGCTCTGCCGCTGCCAATCTCCTATCCCCCCACATCCGGACTAAACTCAGATCCTGGGGGGACAGGGCTTTCTCCATCGCTGCTCCCACCCTATGGAACTCACTACCCCAAACCGTTAGAGACTCCCCCACACTCACCACATTCAAAACATCGCTGAAGTCTCACCTGTTCAGTACTGCCTTCAACCACTGAAGGTCACCTCACCTACTGTCTCCTTTCTCTGTTCATTTATTTATTTACTTATTTATCTATTTATTAATTTCCCTATGTTCTCAAAATCTCTGTAAAGCGTCTTTGAGTATATGAAAAGCGCTATATAAATAAAATGTATTATTATTATTATTATTATGTATTGTCTTTCTGCTGACTGGTTAGCACGCAACAAGCTTTTCACTGTACCTCACTACAAGTGACAATAAACAACTGAACTCAATCTACTCCACTCTCATTTTCCAACTGTATCCTTCAATGCCTTGCATTTTTTTTTATCATCTTTGTGAGATATTGCACTATATTAATTTTTTACTTATTTAACTTTGTTTATGATGTTACCTAATGTTTTCAGTGCTCAAGAGCATGTGGTGCTGCTGGAAATAAGAACTTGAACGAATGATACTTTCATTGTTCTTTTTCGATACATATGACACATAAACGCTCTTGTCTCTTCAAGAAAGCGGCATCTATCATCCAGGCTGTGCCCTCTTCTCGCTGCTACCATGGGGCTGGAGGTACTGAAACCTGAAGTCCCACACCACCAGGTTCAGGAACAGCTCCATTCCCACAACCACCAGGTTCTTGAACTGACCTGCACAACCTTAATCCCACCCCAACAAAGGAACATTATGGAGTGCCTCTTGCAATACCATGGATTCATTTTCTAATGTTGTATGTTTGCACTAATGTCTTGTTTTTGTTTTGTACAGTTTTTCTTTTCACTATCTTGTATAATTTATGTTTTTGCGCATTGGCTGACTTCATGTGTCTGTGATGTTGCTACAGGTAAGATTTTCATTGTACCTGTACCTCACTGTGCTTGTGCATATGACAGTGAACTTGACTTGACTTTTCAAGTGGCTGCCTAAATACCTCTTAAATGTGCTCACTACATTTGGCTTCACCACCTCCTCTGGCAACAAGTTCCACTTATGTAAGATCATAAGTGATAGGAGCAGAATTAGGCCATTTGGCCCATCAAGTCTAAAAAAATTCCTCATCTCTGTTCTAAATTGCCAACCCCTTATTCTTAATCAGATTTTTTTTGTATCAAATAAAATGGAAACATGAAAGGTTATATTTATCTGGCCTTTATCATGTGCCATTAACACCACATAATTAAATGTTGAATAATCCATATTGAACACCAGAACCAATATATCTGGAATAGACACAAAATGCTGGAGTAACTCAGCGGGTCAGGCAGCATCTCTGGAGAAAAGGAATAGGTGACATTTCAGGTCGAGATCCTCACAAAACTATGAGGAAGGGTCTCGACACGAAACGTCACCTATTCCTTTTCTCCAGAGATGCTGCCTGACCCGCTGAGTTACTCCAACATTCTGTGTCTATCTTTGGTGTAAACCAGCATCTGCAGTTCCTTCACATATCAGTATATCTGGGTCTCCGTTATAAAGGGATCATACTGTACCTGTTAATTTTTCAGCGAGAGGTTTAAATTCTTCAGGACTGAGGTGCAAGTCATTGTTGACATCAAATGAGGAAAACAAGAACAAGCCTTCATTCCCAAGTGACCTCAGGGCATCCTCCTATAAAAATAAACACTACTTTAAATACCCAACCACCAAGTAAAAACACTCAACACAATAAATAGCGTTCAGATTTGTTTTTGTAGAATTTTGTAAAAACCTGGGTCGCGACCCAAAATGTCACCTATACACGTTCTCCAAAGATGCTGCCTGACCCAGTCACTCCAGCACTTTGTGTCCTTTTGTGTAAACCAGCCTCTATTCTCTCTCTCTCTCAATGGTTCCCGCTGGAATTAATACGAGACCCGAGAAACTGTAGATCCAGAATGTTGAGAAAAACACAAAGTGTTGGAGGAACTCAGCAGCTCACTTTGTGTTTGGATTAAGGCGTCATTTTTTTTAAAGGTGCATTTCAGGTCATAGATTTGTCAGCACAGAAACAGGCCCATTGGCCCACCTGTGTGGGGAAAAAACTGCAGATGCTGGTTAAAATCTCAGGTAGACACAAAATGCTGGAGTAACTCAGCGGGTCAGGCAGCATCTAGGGAGAGAAGGAACGGGAGACGTTTCGGGTCCAGACCCTTCTTCAGACTGATGTCAGGGGGTGCTGCCTGACCCGCTGAGTTACTCCAACATTTTGTATCTACCATTGGCCCACCATCGGCCAAGTTAGCATACTGGGTGGGGCAAGTCCTATTTGTCTACATTTGGCCCATACCCCTCTAAACCCCTCCGGTCCACATATATCTGTCCAAATACCTTTTAAAAGTCATTACATCCACTCCTCTAACTTCACCCGGCAGCTGATTCCAGATATGGACAATAGACAATAGGTGCAGGAGTAGGCCATTCGGCCCTTCGAGCCAGCACCCCCCAAGTGAAAAAAGTTATCTCTTTAAGAGGTCCATCAAGGGCCTGTTTCCGCGCAGTATCTCTAAATCTAAAATCTAAATCTTAAATCTCCAAGTGGATTTACAAAGTAGATCCTGCAGGAAATGGAAGAAATAACCATCCTTTGCAAGTAGAGGAGATTGGTGCAACTTGGCAGACCACAGACACGGTGGGCCGAAGGGCCTGTTCCTGTGCTGCAACTCTTATACGCAGAAATGAGGAACTGCAGATGCTGGTTTACAAACGAAGGCACAAAGGGCTGGAGTAACTGTGGTTCCCGATGACATAGTAAAGACTCGGTGTGATTTCATGGTGAAAACACGCACTGGGTCTCTGCGTAAAAAAACCCAGCCTGGAAACACAGCCTCTCTCTATCTGTCTGACCTACATGTTTTCTCCAAATCCAAATTCTTAAATTTCAAAACTTAGTGAGATGCATATTTCAGCGGCATTAATCTCTCTCTCTCTCTCTCACTCACTTGCTTGGCCCGTTGGTAATCCAAGGAACATTTCCAGCCCAAGGCTGCCAGTCCCAGCCCGAGTCCGAACAACAGCAGCAGCAATAGCATAAGCGGCGGGGCCGAGCGGCCGCTCCTAGCCGGACCCCTGCCCGGCTCCTCCGGCTCCACGACCGGCGGCGGGGTCTCTTCTTCCCCGGTCCGCTGCGCATTGCGTTGCCGCATCGCCCCTGCGATCCCTGACTCTTATCTCCGGCTGCATTGAATCAAATACATTCTGTTCGTCCTGGCTACGTGCCACGGCCAACGGAGGCGGCAACAGCAGTCTGCAAAAGCCAGCGGAACTGCTGCACTACAACAGGCCCCTTGCATTTACCAATCACATCCCTGCAAACACACTTCCCAAATCCTCCATACCCCTCCCACACCCGCTCCTCCACCACCCCCACATCCTCTATTTTTCCAAAAACAAAAAGTGCCCAGCTCTGGAGATTTACTGTTCTGCTCTGGCAAATCCGAACGCAAAACGCCAGCGAGTTTGGAGAACGAGTGCCAGTCGGTACTGAGACTAACTACCCCTATTCAGCTAAACCTTGACCATTCTCAGATCAACATTGCTTCCCAATCACCAGTTAGAGTGAACCAAATTATTAAACAATGCAAAGAAACCTATCTGGGACATTGGGATAAAGTAACCAAAAGCCAAAGCAGATTAGAATGTTACCGTGCCCTAAAAAGAGATTATAAATTGGCAGATTAAAAAAATTGGCAGATTCTTCAGTCTAAAGAAGGGTCTCGACCCGAAACGTCACCCATTCCTTCTCTCCTGAGATGCTGCCTGACCTGCTGAGTTACTCCAGCATTTTGTGAATAAATACCTTCGATTTGTACCAGCATCTGCAGTTATTTTCTTATAAATTGGCAGACTATCTCTCAACTGTTAGAGACATAAAGCAGAGACAGACACTTACCGAGTACAGGTTAAGTGACCACCATTTGGCAGTTGAAAAAGGAAGACAGAAGAGATCTTGGCAACCAACAGAAAATAGAATATGCGGTCACTGTTTGACAGATGAGGTTGAAACGAGGTGCACTTCCTCTTAAAATGTAAAACAATCGACAAAATAAGGAAAATATACTTTGGAAAACTCAGTCTGGCGACCCCAGATTTTAAAGAACTAGATGATGTATCAAAACTAAGAATAATCCTTGGCGAATGAAATACGGCACATCTTGGCGCACAATACGTAACAGCATGCCCCAACCTGAGAGACAGTGAATGACCAACATGTACACATACACACATACATAAATTGACACTAATTGACACTAAGAAAATTAATATTGACCTGCTAAACTTGCTACCTTGCTGCACTGCTTACAACTGCAAGAACGAGTAGCAATCGATAAAAGGCTATAAATGTATTGCCTATATATATATGTATGTACAGGGGCATATTTACCCCTGCATTGTATACTTGTATTTATATTCATGCATTTTATTCACAAAATGCTGGAGTAAATGCTGCAGTTATTTTCTTATACTTCATGCATTTTAAATACGTATGTTATGTTCTATACTTTGGCAATATAACGATGTATCTTACCATGCCAATAAAGTTTAAAAATTGAAATTGAAAATTGAATTGGGGGTGTTGTATGTCAGAGGGAACGAGTGTGTTGTATCTCAGAGGGTCTGAGGTTGAGACACGTGCTGTGGTCCTTTGTCCTCAGCGAGCCAAGAACCGCCGGTCACAAAGTGCTGGAGTGACTCAGTGTCTGCACCAGATACCAGCACCTTCAATTCAACTGGTTGAGTGATTCAGGGACTTGTACCTATGATGATGATACTTTATTGCCGCTTGTACCTGGCTAGGTGCAGTGAAAATCTTGGTTTTTGCATACAGGCACACAAAAGAGTCGCCCAAAGGTGCCGACAAAGTTACAAAAAATACCCATCACTTCTTTGTCGTCGTCTCCTTTTCCCCTTTCAGACTCTCAGTCTGAAGAAGGGTCTCGACCCGAAACGTCATCTATTTCCTTTTCTCCAAAGATTCTGCCTCTGACCCGCTGAGTTACTCCAACACTTTTGCTTTTGTTTTGTAAACTAGAACCTGCAGTGCCTTGTTTCTACAGGCCAATATAAATGCTGCCTCGCAGAATAATGTGTTTGTGTTAATGTGAGGAAATTCCAATTGATGCTGCAAAGCTGTCGTGCCTGGTGAGTTTGTAGCCTGCAGCAGAGTATTCAAACATATGAGACACGAGGATCTCGAAATAAAGTACAAAGACGCTTTGCAGATGGCCTCTGCAATGTTCTATAAATATTGTTGCCCAGGAGCTGTTAGGCACATGACACAATTTAACAGGGATGGCAACGATATTATAACTATTAATACCGGTTATAATACCAGTTATAACTGGTATTATTTTTACTACTCTTCTGGAAAAAAAACCTTAAGAATTTAACCAGAACATTCGTTTTTTCATTCCCTGCATCTTCCCAGAGATGTACCAATGTTAGATGGCGATACAAGAAACTCCAGATGCTGGAATCTTGATCAAAACACAAGTGCTGGAATAAGAACTCCTCACCTCCAGCTCTACTCCAAAGACATACAGGTATGTAGGTTAATTGGCTGGGTAAATGTAAAAATTGTCCCTAGTGGGTGTAGGATAGTGTTAATGTACGGGGATCACTGGGCGGCACGGACTTGGAGGGCCGAAAAGGCCTGTTTCCGGCTGTATGTATATGATATGATATGATGATATGATATGATGATATGATATGATACACCCACCCACCCACCCCCAACTTTCAGCCTGAAGAAGGGTCCCAACCCAAAACGTTTTCTCCAGAGATGCTGCCTGACCTGCTGAGTTACGCCAGTGTTTTGTGTTCATCTCTGGAAGAACTCAACAGGTCAGGAAGCATCTGTGTGGGGAAATGGGCAAATGGTGTTTTGGGTCAAGATCCTTCTTCAGACACTGATGTGAACTCTTTGTTGAACTTGTGGAGCTCTTTGATTAAAACCAGATTTAATCTTTGTCTGTGTCTCCGTCTGTTTGTCCTAATCCTGCTGCCTTTCTCAACCGGCATCCTTACTGTGTAGGAAGGAACTGCAGATGCTGGTTTACACCAAAGATAGACACAAAGGGTCTATACCCAAACATCACCAATTCCTTTTCCCCAGAGATGCTGCCTGACCTGCTGAGTTACTCCAGCATTTTGTGTCTATCTCAGGCAATTGAACCATTCCATCAACAACTCGAGAGCAGTCCTGAGCTACCATACACCTTGGAGACCCTCAGATTATCTTTAATCAGACTTTATTTTGCACTAATTATTCCCTTTATCCTGTATCCATGTGCTGCGGACAGCTCGATTGTAATCATGTGGTCTTTCTGCTGACTGCATAGCACTTAACAAAATGCTTTTCACTGTATCTCAGTTCACACGACAGAGAATTAAACCAACAATGCCATTCTAATCGGGTTTTTTTTAGTTTCACAATTCACTGTATTTCCAAATAAGAGAAAAGGACAATTATTTTAACAACTGCTTTAATATTCCTCGTCTTCTTGCTCTACCGGGAGGAGGTGGCTGATCTGGCACTCTGGTGTCAGGACAATAGCCTCCTCTTGAATGTCACTAAAACAAAGGAGCTGATTGTGGACTTCAGAAGGGCTAAACATCCAAGGACGTACACGCCACTGGAGATAAATGGGTCTATTGTGGATAGGGTGAGCAGTTTCAAATACTTGGGAGTCCGCATCGCAGAGAATCTGACGTGGGCAACGCACATTGCCGCACTGGTGGGTAAGGCTAAGCAGCGCCTTTACCACCTTAGACAACTGAGGAAATTCAGAGTGTCGCTGAGGATCCTTCATTGCTTCTACTCTGGGGCTGTAGAGAGCATCCTGTCCGGCAACATTACAGTCTGGTTTGGGAACAGCTCTGCCCAGGACAGGATGGCCCTGCAGAGAGTAGTGCGTTCGGCAGAACGCACCATGGGAACTACACTCGTCCCACTGCAGGACCTATACATCAGGAGGTGCAGATCCAGAGCAAGCAAGATCATGAGGGACCCCTGCCACCCCAGTAACGGACTGTTCCAGATGCTACGGTCAGGCAAACGCCTCCGCTGTCACGCTGTGAAAACGGAGAGGATGAGACGGAGCTTCTTCCCACAGGCCATCAGGACTGTCAACTTTGATAACCCCAGAGACTAAATTTTTGTCGACACTTTTTGTGCTATGTTTAGTAACTTATTAACTTTATTTATATGCTGTAACTGTAATTATTTTTGTGCACAACCCGCAGGCATTGCCACTTTCATTTCACTGCACATCGAGTAAGTGTATGTGACAAATAAATTTGACTTGACTTGACATTGTTATCCCAACACTATTCCAAGGTCTTCATAGAACTGAATACTAATTTCTTCAACATAATGGAAAGTTCTTCCCAGATTTGCAACTCCATCTCCCTTGCAGTTGTCAGGCTGTCGAGCTGACCCTGGAACTGAATTGCTATCTTCTGCTGTTAGTTGACATTTGGCAAATTCATTCAAGCATGAATCTCTATAACCAAATAACTCAAATTATAGTTTGCTTCTTCCAAAGTCAGGTTTACACAAGAGTAGCAGATTGCCGCTGATGGAAGAACTGCTGCCTCACAGCGCCAGAGACCCAGGTTCAATCCTAACCTCAGGTGCTGTCTGTGTGGCGTTTGCACGTTCTCCCTGTGACCACATGGGTTTCCTCCGGGTGATCCGGTTTCTTCCCACATACCAAAGACACGTGGGTTTGTAGGTTACTTGCCCTGTGTAAATTGCCCCTAATATATAGGGAGTGGATGAAAATGTAGGATAACATAGAACCAGTGTGAACGGATGATCGATGGTCAGCATTGACTCGGGTTGAAGAGCCTGTTTCCATACTGTGCGTTTCAATCAATCAATTCAAGATGCTGGAAGATAGCCATCTTCAGCCAATAAAGCACCACAGCTTGCTTCATGTTACTGGTTTTGGGTATATTTTTAATATAATTTTAACAGAAACATGGTCAATAAATCAGCAAGATCAAAGCCAGTTCATAATGAAAAGGACAAAACATATCTTGTCCATGAGTTATGATACTGTCATTTCCTCCTCTATGGTCTGTGTCTCGACCTTGACTTTCTTTGCTGGGATGTAGGAACCCATCCCGGCTGCTCGCTCTGCCTCCTCCTGCGTGTACGGCTCTTCCCTCAACTTTTTTAGTCTGGAAAGAAAACAAGCCAACAAAAATCAGGACAAGAGCTTGATGCCTTTGATTTTATTAAGCTGCAAGGATGAGCAGATTTTTGCCATGGTTTTGTTCCAGGAGTGAATTCCATTTGAGACACTGATTTAAACACTTTCAACTGAGGAAGACTACTCCAAATGGTCTACAAGTTAATTTGTTAAGTGCCTGATACAGGTGAAGTTGTGTCTCCAATCTGTCAAGCACGATGCCGCATTGGACAAAGGAGACAAAGCCAGGATCCCCGTTATTAAGCACCAAATAAACGCCTAGACGGGCTGAAAGGCCTGTTTCCACGCTGCAGGATTCTATGATTTAATGCCTCAGACAATTCAGTGCTCGTCTTCCCGAAACATTAATGAGTCTTGGATTGCCTTTCAAGACAATTAACGTTACCTGCGTTTGTGAACTTTTGTTCTGAAATGTTCTTTGAGACTTCTCTGATCAATAAAGTATCGCCTGCAAATGAAGCAATAGAAAAGTCACTAAAATGATTTGGAAGCATATGTGGCTATCTATTAATCCCTCTTTATATTTTGCCCCCTCACCTTTCAAATCTGTTTCCAATGATCTCCTCATGCACTTTTGGTCACAGCTGCAGTAAACACTGCTGCTCCCCTCTCCTTTGAGTCACTGTTTGGTCAATGGTTCTTTATTATTACATGTACCGAGCGAGGTACAGTGACATTTATGTTTTGCATAGTTTAGTAAGTTATTACCATACACAAACACAATCTCAGATTAAGTACAAAGTGTGTAGAAATTGCTCGCCAAGGCTGTGTAGAAGTTGCCATCTTTTGGCACCATTTTCAAAGTCGAGGCAACAAGCTGGCATTACCATCTACCTCGTATTATTGATCATTTGTTGTATGACTTGATTATTGTATATGAAATTGTTGTTTTGGTACATTTTATGTGCAGCAAGTGAGAATTTCACTATTCTATTCCCGAAGCATATGACAATTACCTTGCAGGCTCTGTCCTGCCTCTCCCCTTTTCCAGCTTTCCTCCCTCCCCCCCCACCCCCCACCCCCACCCCCACAATAACTGAAGGGTCTCAGCATGAAAATGTCACCTATCCAAGTTCTCCAGAGATGCTGAGTTACTCCAGCACTTTGTGTCCTTTTGTGTGCTCTTGAACTTAATCTGTAATTCTTGAGATCGAATATGAAGTTAGCGTTGGTTTAGTTTAGAGATAGTTTAGCCTGTTGACCGAGTTAAAAATCCACATCAAGCTCTGGTGTAAAAATGCCCCTCAGCATTGTCCAAGTGTTCACAGAACAAGTGAGATTTAGCACCAGATTTTTTAAACTTTATTCTCCTTAGGTGTTGTGCCTGTTAACTGCTTTTCTAAACTGCTGAGATCGTAGACGGTTTATGGAAGAATTAGTTTAAAAACTATTCGTTATTTTAAGTTCAAAAAGTATTTTTAAATAACCGGCTGTAACTAAATTTGACCTATAACAATAGGAAAAGTGAACACAGCATCTCCTCAGTGTCTCAATAAACAAGTAATGGACGAGCCTCGTCATCTTCATGATCCCCACCCGTCACTGCCTTCAGCAAAATCAGTTTTATCACGTTCCAAAGTTCCAAGCACAGAATGGACTGAAGGGGCCCATCCTATGGACATCCCTCTGGTTGCAGATGTGTTCAATACCATTAAATGTAACATTCCCACAGAAGATAAATGGGCATCCTTGTTAAGGTGTACATTAATGTAAAGAACACATTGTTCATACAGGACAGTTACTTACGCGCAGTGCAAGCAGTAGAACTGCGCATTTCCAGTAACGTCACAGTCTGCAGCCTGGTGCAGTAATTTGCTTGCATTTTCTGGCTTCATGTCTTCATGAACCTCGTCCAAATCTTTAGTTCGCCTTTTGGTCTTCCACAGCTTTGCCATGTTTTTCTTTCTGCCATTGTTGTGATTGCCGATCTTCTTTGACCGAGTCATTTCCACCAACAATCCTGAAAAATAAAAAGGTAAAACAACCATTTAACACTTCATGTAGGAAAATAACTGCAGATGCTGGTACAAATCGAAGGTATCACAAAATGCTGGAGAAACTCAGCAGGTCAGGCAGCATCTCTGGAGAGAAGAAATGTCGAGATCCTTCTTCAGACTCGACCCAAAACGTCACACATTCCTTCTCTCCAGGGATGCTGCCTGTCCCGCTGAGTGACTCCAGCATTTGTGTCTATCTTCAATGTAAACCATCATCTGCAGTTCCCTATAAAAATTTAAACGACTGCTTCTGAAAAGAACATCGAAAATATTTTTAATGTTTGAAATTCAATTGCCAACTGACATCTTGAACCCTAGTTGTTGCAACATGTTTGGACTAGATTTGACAAATTAATTCAGAGTTGTAGCATACGCCAAATCATTATAAACAAGGATGAAGTAACTCCAGCACTCTGTGACTTTTTATGGTAAGCCAACATCTGCAGTCTCTTGTTTCTGCAACAAACAAGCTGGAGACACGAGGGACTAGAGGTGCAGGATACGGTAAATCAGAATGCGAGGGAAGGTTGTAGTTAATTTGGTGCCTCAAACCTGTTCTGTCTTTCACCTTCCAAATTTAAAGTGCTCCCAAATTGTCAGGCGTCAAATTCACCTTGAATCTATTTTCATGGTAAGTATTCTAAATATAAATAGGACAAGAACTAATTGATACAAGATAATCCAGGTGAGTTAAATTTAGATATCTGGTATCCCCCATGATTTGATGGTCAGTAAATCCTTGAGAATCACTTGGCACGGAGTTACGGCTTTGTCGAATTCCCTACTCATAAAGTCCACAATCCCAAGTATTTGACTTATACTTTCACTTTTCAATCTTCAAAGCTCAGTTCTTGCAGTTCTTGCAGCTCCACTTCAAACTAATCTTTTGCACAGTTCTCAATTAAATTTCCTACAACCACTCCCATCTCAGTTTTGTTTTTCCTGAAATCAGTTAATGTGGAAACCACAAAAAATTGATATACATACCCTCAGGAATCCATCTCAACTAGTTCACAATTAGCCATTTTTAAATGCCTTCCTTTTTTACTCATCTCCCTCACCCCCACTGCCCCATGACTAACAAAGCACTGAACCATGTCTGTTCTGATTCCTGTTTTTTTGCCCTCAAACCCCTCCTGCCAAGAACAAAGATATTGGTGCAAGTCGATCTATATCAAGACTCAAATATTACAGTGACCACTGGCTTAAAAATAGGTACATTCACTGAGGAAACACTAAAGTAGACAGCAAAATGTTGGAATCTGCAGCAACAAACAGGAGATACAGGAAACTACAGAAGGTGCTGGAGCAATTCAGCAGGTCAGGCAGCATCTCTGGAGGGCAAGGGCAGGTGACGTTTAGTGTCAGGGCCCTTCTTCAGCCCCAACCCAAAACATCTCATGTCCATGCCCTCCAGAGATGCTTCCTGACCTGCTGAGTTACTCCAGCACTTTGGTGAACCAGCAGTTGCAGTTTATTGTTTCTCTGTGAGACCACAGAGCATCCAACAAACTAGAAACACAAGACTTTCAAGAAGTGACCTGATGAATTATAGTTGCTCCAGATTCCTGCAACAACTTGTGTCTCTTGTTGTTCCAGATTCGGACACCTGTGGTCTTTTTGTGTCTCCAGTCATTTAGAGACACAAGAGACTTTATAGTTGCAGGAATCTGGAGCAACGACCTCCTGGAGGAACGCAGAGGGTGGAGCAGCATCTGTGGAAGCAGAAAGGCGATGGATGTTTGTGGTCCAGGCAGGCCCTGCCCTGGGGAGGTGAATGAAGCCACATAGACACAACAAACATGCCGGGGTAACTCAGCCACACAGGCAGCATCTCCGGGGAGAAGGAAGGGGCGACGTCTCCCATCCATGCTGCCTGCCTGTGCGGCTGAGTTACTCCGGCATTTTGGGTGTCAACCACCATCCTACATAATACAGACTGCGACAGACCCACAACAACAAGCGTGCACTCTCTCTCTCTCCGTCTGTCTGTCTGTCTGTCTGTGCGCCTGGCACCGCCGGCCCGGCACCTCCCCCACTCTCCCCTCCCCCACTCTCCCCTCCCCCACTCTCCCCTCCCCCACTCTCCCCTCCCCCACTCTCCCCTCCCCCACTCTCCCCTCCCCCACTCTCCCCTCCCCCACTCTCCCCTCCCCCACTCTCCCCTCCCCCACTCTCCCCTCCCCCACTCTCCCCTCCTCCACCCCCAGCCCCGCGGTGGAGCCGCCTCCCCGCACGCACCGTCCCGGCCCGGCCGCCGGCGCCTGGTTGAGGGAGATCCTAGGCCGCGGACGATGGAGGAGGCCGAGGGAGGGAGAGCGGAGAGTGAAGCCGCCGCCGCCGCCGCCGCTACCGCCACCTGTAGGAGACGAGAGGCGTCGGCTTCCCGGAGCTCGGCGCGTTCCCCGTGCTCGCCCCGCCCCCCGTGCTCGCTCCCGTCCCAGGCGCGTTCCCCGTGCTCGCCCCGCCCCCCGTGCTCGCTCCCGCCCCAGGTGCGTTCCCCGTGCTCGCCCCCGCCCCCCAGGCGCGTTCCCGTGCTTGCCCCCTCCCCATGCGCGTTCCCGTGCTCGCCCCGCCCCCCCCCCCCATGCGCGTTCCCGTGCTCCCCCCCCAGGCGCGTTCCCGTGCTCGCCCCCTGCCCCCCCCGTGCTCGCTCCCGCCCCGCGGGCACCCGCCTCCAACACACAATGGAAGCGGCGCTGAGACGTTTGGGGAGCAGGAGACAACGCTCCCATCCCATAGCAGAGGGACGCGGAATGCCGGGGTCACTCAGAGCATCAGCATCTCTCCTGCCCCCCGAGCAGTTGTTGGGTGGAGTGGATGAGGAGGAGACGATGTTTCCACTCGTGGGAGAGTCTGGGAGCAGAGGGCACAGAAAGTCTCAGAATAAAAGGACGTACCCTTTAGAAAGGAGATTTAGACATTTGGAGATTTAGAAAGGAGGGATTTCTTTTGACCAGAGGGTGGTGATTCTGTGGAATTGGTTCTCACAGACGGCTGAGGAGGCCAAGACATTGGGTATTTTTAAAGTGGAGATTGGTAGGTTCTCAGTTAGTAAGGGCATGAGTGGGAAAATAGATCAGCCAAGATCGAATATAGACACAAAAAGCGGGAGTAACTCAGCAGGACAGGCAGCATCTCTGGAGAGAAGGAATGGGTGATGTTTCGGATCGAATGGCAGAGCAGAGTCGATGGGCTGAATGGCATAATTTGTTCCTCTGGTCTGATCTGCTTTATCTGCTGAGTTCCTCCAGCAGTTTGGTTTATTTGCTCCAGGTTCAAAGACAAACAAAAAGCAAAGTGGATTGTTTTTAGCAACGTAATTGCAAGGACATTTTTTGCTGTAATTGGAGACTTTGTGTTGTAAAAGAACTACTTTGTAAAAAAGGAAAATGTGACCTTTTGTTTTTGGTTCTCCCATTCCCACTTCGCCCCGCTCTCGTCCGGCAGAAGGTAAAGAAGCTTCTAAGTACACACCACCAGACTCAGGAACAGCTTATTTCCCCGTTATCAAGCTTCTGAACGATCCTTTCACAAGACGGGGCACTGTCCGATTCACCTCTGCCCCATGGAGGACATTGGAATGTGTCTTTGGAACGGATGCGCGACGATGATGAGAACTCTATTCTGCACTTTGTATCTTCCTCATTGCTTTTCTACTCGAGTTTCCCTTGCTTTTATTGTGACAATAATAAACCTCATGTGACAATAATAAGCCCAAACTCCTTACAAATCAGTGTTAGGTTCAATTGCATTTGCAGTTTGTCTTGCTGCACGTGGTGTGGTTAAGCTGACTCTAGTCAGTGTTTGATTCAGGCACAATTGCAGTCACCGGTTTAGCCCCGGACGTCTTCAGATTGATAGAGTGTGCAAAACCTTCATCGTTCTGTTACATTTAATGAGAGACCTTTTCTCATTTAGTTTAGATTAGCAATATAGTAGGCCCTACTGTTGGGGCAATTTTTATGGGATTTTCACATTCATCCAGTGAGTTCATGGTTTTACCGTGGGTACTCTGGTTGATAAGTAAATTGGCTATTGTAAATTGCCCCTAGATGTGTTTAGAGAAATAGCATGGAAACAGATCCTTTAGCCCACGCTGAACATTGATCACCAGTTCACACTTTAGTTTAGAGATACACCGCGGAAACAGGCCATTCGGCCCACCGGGTCCGCGCCGACCAGCGATTCCCGCATATTAACACTATCCTACACACACTAGGGACATTTTTTACATTTACCAAGCCAATTAACCTAGATACCTGTACGTCTTTGGAGTGTGGGAGGAAACCGAAGATCTCGAGGAAAACCCACGCAGGTCACGGGGAGAACGTACAAACTGTGTACAATTCTTGAAACACACAGTTCCACAAAACATATACACGAATACCCTTTTACTTATGAATTCTTAAACACAGTTCTGCAAGACACATACACGACTGTAAGATGGGGAACGTACGACGCATCGCAACCTTGACCAACACATATTTTAATACACACCCAACGTTTATTCACAACCACCCTCCCCTCTACACTAAACTATGTCCAGGATATGTAGGATTTGGAATGCATGCTCACCATGGGGCTATTACTGGGGTTACTTTCACCATCCGGCGCTTTTTTCACCGCCCAGCGGGGGCTTCAATATCGGGAGCCCCGACCGCCCCGACGTGGCAACTCCAACAGCCTGACCGCGTGACAAGACGGCAGGGAAGAGAAAAAGACATTCTGGCCTTCCATCACAGTGAGGAGGGACTGGAGGAGACTCACTGTGATGGATGTTTCTTTTTGTTTGGTGTTAGTTGTGATTGTATGTGTTATTGCATTTTTATTGATTAATCTTATTGGTCTTATTGTTCAACTGCGGGTAATGTTTCATTTTACTACACATTTATGTGTATGTAACAAATAAACGACTATTGACTATTGACAGCGCCCGTAGTCGGGATCAAACCCGGGTCTCCGGCGCTGCATTCGCAGTAAGGCAGCAACTACCGCTGCGCCACCGTGCCGCCCTAGTTTTGTTATCCCACACTAGTTCTGTTGTCCCACTTTTGCATACGTTAGAGGCAATTTGCAGAGGCCAATTAACCTACAAACGTATTTGGGACAAGTTCACAAGTTATAGGATAGAATTAGGCTATTCGGCCCATCAAGTCCACTCAACCATTGAATTATTGCTGATCTCTGCCTCCTAATCCAATTTTCCTGCCTTCTCCCCATAACCCTTGACAGCCATTCTAATCAAGAAATTGTCTCTCTCTGCCTTTAAAAATATCCACTGACTTGCTCTCCACAGTCCTCTGTGGCAATGACTTCCACAGATTAACTACTCTCTAACTAAAGAAGTTCCTCCTCGCCTCCTTTCTAAAAGAGGGTCCTTTAATTCTGAGGCTATGACCTCTGGTCCAAGACTCCCCCACCTTTCCACATCCACTCTATCTATGCCTTTCATTATTCTGTAAATTGTAATGAGGTCCCCTCTCAACCTTCTAATCTCCAGCAAGTAGAGGCCCAGTGCTGTAAAACACTCATCATATGCTAACCCACACATTCCTGGAATCATTCTTGTAAACCTCCTCAGGACCCTCTCCAGCGCCAGCACATCCTCCTTCAGATATGGGGCCCAAATTTGATCACAGTACTCCAAATGCGGCCTGACCAGCGCCTTATAGAGCCTCAGCATTACATCTCCGTTTTTGTATTCCAGTCCTCTCGATATAAATGCTAGCATTGAATTTACCTTCCTTACTACCGATTCAATAGACAATAGACAATAGGTGCAGGAGTAGGCCATTCAGCCCTTCAAGCCAGCATCGCCATTCAATGCGATCATGGCTGATCACTCTCAATCAGTACCCCGTTCCAGCCTTCTCCCCATACCCCCTCACTCCGCTATCCTTAAGAGCTCTATCCAGCTCTCTCTTGAAAGCATCCACCGAACTGGCCTCCACTGCCTTCTGAGGCAGAGAATTCCACACCTTCACCACTCTCTGACTGAAAAAGTTCTTCCTCATCTCCGTTCTAAATGGCCTACCCCTTATTCTTAAACTGTGGCCCCTTGTTCTGGACTCCCCCAACATTGGGAACATGTTGCTTCAACTTGCAAATTAACTTTTTGGGAGTCCTGCACCAGCACTCCCAAGTCCCTTTGCACCTCCGATTTCTGGAGGAAACCGGAGCACCCGGAGGAAACCCATGTATTCACAAGAACATACAAACTTCACACTGCTGTGAAGTCTGAAGAAGGGTCTCGACCCAAAACGTCACCCATTCCTTCTCTCCTGAGATGCTGCCTGACCTGCTAAGTTATCCAGCATTTTGTGAATAAATACCTTCGATTTGTACCAGCATCTGCAGTTATTTTCTTACATTAATTTCACACAGACAGCACTCAAGCGTAAAGATCAAACCCAGATCACCGGCACCCAGAGGCAGCAGCTTCACCAGCCGCACCACCCCTGTTTTGAATAATTTGCATGAAAAGTGTGCTTATGTGAGCCCTCTGAACATTGATATCTCACTCCAAAGAAACTGCACTTCAGAACAATATTGATGAAATGCTACACGGTTTTGCAGGTGAGTATTTAAACTAAGGCCTCATTCTTTTACACTATATGTGTAATCAAAATTGGAAACACCACAGGTCAGAAAATATATGTGGGGAAGGGAACAGATTTGTTCATGTTGATTATCTTTCGACAACTATATCAAGTGCAAATTAACTGCCTTGTTTCCGACATCATAATCAAGGTTTTAAACCATTTTTAAGGTGCTTGATTATCAAAAAATGTTAGGGCACTCTGAGTTAAATGACATATGCTAAGGTATCTATTATATATGTTTTTATGATGTGGAGCATCCTGATCTAATGTCTTTTCCAATTCTGGTTCCACCAATTTCATCCCAGTATAACCTCCTATTCTCTTTATCACACCCATGCCTCTGATATAAAAAGCAGAAGCATAAATAATCCAAAGGTAGACACAAAATGCTGGAGTGACTCAGCGGGACAGGCAGCATCTCTGGAGAGAAGGAATGGGTGATGTTTCGGGTCGAGACCCTTCTTCAGACTAGTCAGGGGAAAGGCAAACAAGAGATATAGACGGTGATGTGGAGAGATGTAGAACAAATGAATGAAAGATGTGCAAAAAAGTAACAATGATAAAGGAAATACGGCATTATTAGCTGTTTGCTAGGTGAGAACAAGAAACTGGTGCGGCTTGGGTGGGGGAGGAATGGAGAGAGAGGGAATGCAGGGGTTACTTGAAGTTCGACCCCGACGTGGCAACTTAAACAGCCTGACCGCGGGAGAAGACGGCAGGGGAAGAGAAAAGACATTCTGGCCTTCCATCACAGTGAGGAGGTGACTCACTGTGATGGATGTTTCTTTTTTTTTGTTTTGTGTTGGCTTGTGATTGTGTGTGTGTTATTGCTTTATTTTTATTGGTCTTATTATTGGACTGTGGGTAACGGAATTTCGTCCAAAAGACTTGTTTTTTTGGATGACAATAAAGGTTATTCTGATTCTGATAAATCAATATTCATACCACATGGGCATGTGTGTACCTCTTCTATCCCAATGCTCCAAGGATCTTTTCGGTCTAACTGTGAGGCAAGGTCATGACTTCATTTCAACATTTCATCCATCTCTGACATTGCCTTATTGCTCAATGTGTTTTTACACTCAAGTCTTTAGACTAGATTTGAACTGACAACCACCATGAGTAGAAACGAATGCCATCAACTGAATCCGTGCTGACACATATGTTTAAAATTTTACAAAGGAACTCACAAATGCTGATATGATTAAAGGGTGAATTTTGGTAAAACTATAATTAAAATAATTGGATTAATACAATATATTTATAGCACTATTATCTTTAAATCACAGTAAATAAAGTGACAATTTTCTGAAAATATATTTTGAAAGCTTTGTGGGAGGTGGGAGTATATTCTCCAGTGATTAAATTAGTCGAGGAAGCATTTAACAATTCGCCACTAAAACAATTCCATTGGGCATTACAAAATGTTCATTCATCAGTTCAAGCTGAACATTTGACAAATGCAATATGTAGCTTATGCTCTTGAGGGAGTAGTGTCAATTATTGTAATCTTTTGAGGTTGGGTGGAGGCTAAGTAGATCTCTTGTAGAATTTTCATCGGGGAGAATGCTGTGGACCAAAATGAAATATTACACTTGTGGAACCAAAATCCCAGCTTGTTGCGATATTCTCTGATGGTTTGACGCTCTGATTCTCTGATGGTAAATACTACAGATGTGATAATACACCATGCAGATGAGAATAGTTCCCAGGTTCAATTCTTGGTCTGTGCTAAAACAGTTGTTTTGAGAGTCATTTTATGTAATAATTGGCTCCATTCCCAATGGACAAAAGGGGAAAAAAATATCCAAACAAGATCACAGTCTGAAGAAGGGTCTCAACCCGAAACATCAACTATTCCTTCTCTCCAGACATGCTGCCTGTCCCGCTGAGTTACTCCAGCATTTTGTGTCTATCTTCACTGCACATTGAGGTAGTCAGTGGGGCTGCTGCCTCATAGCATCAGAGATCCGGGTTCCATCCTGACCTTGGGTGCTGTCCGTGTGGAGTTTGCACGTTCTCCATGTGGGTTCCATCGGGATGCTCCAGTTTTCTTTCACATCCCAAAGGTGTGCAGGTATGTAATTAATTGGCCTCTGTAAATTGCTCCCAGTGTGTACGAGGAGGATGAGAGAGTGGGATAATGTAGCATAGAACTGGCGTAAATGTGTGATCAATGGCCAGTTTGGACTCGGTGGGCCTAAGGGCCTGTTTCCATGTTGTATCTTGAAACTAAACTAAACATCAATTAATGACTACTGTTAGAAAGTAGTTGCTGAATAACGGCAAAATTAAGTAAAAAGATCATTCACCCCAATTGTGATATGAGAAAGGACTGTAACAGAATGGTAAATGTAAATGAAAACTAAACATTACTCGAAGATGCTATCTACTGCCTGTGAGCCCTGAACTTTTCAGAGATTTTTCTCTGATCCTAATGTTTCATTATTGTAAGAGCTTACACATTACAAGGTGTGAGACTCCCAGATTTGTTGTTTCTGATAAGACAGGGGGCTGCAAAAGCTGTGTCTCTGTGAAGAACTGTGAAGTGTGAGCTGGCTGCACAGCAATTTAACCCCTGCGAGTTTCGTCCAGGATAGCTGTATTTAAAGGACATCAACCTCCCCCTGAAACCCAACAACCAGTCAAATTTAAACAGCCTCTTACACTGCCTTGAGGACATAAAATGTTGGATGGCACAGAACTTCCTCCAATTAAATGTGAGCAAGTCTGAGGTCATCCTATTCGCCCCCCCCCCCCCCCCCCCCCCCCCCCCCCCCCGACTCCATCAAATCGATAACAGGCAGTCTTGGAAGTCTATCCTGCCTAGTCAAACCGCATGTCAAAAACCTCGGCATGATATTTGACTCTGCATTAAAATTTGATAAGCAAGTCAACGCTGTGGTAAAAGCCAGCTTCTTCCAACTTCGAACCATAGCTAAAATCAAACCTTTCCTCCAATTCGACGACACAGAAAAAATCATTCACGCTTTCATTTCCTCCCGCCTAGACTACTGCAATTCCCTATATACTGGGATCAGCCAATCTTCCCTGTCCCGCCTGCAACTTGTCCAAAACGCTGCAGCGAGACTCCTGACGGGTACCCGTAAAAGGGACCACATCACCTCGATTCTGGCCTCTCTCCACTGGCTCCCTGTACGGTACAGAATCAACTTCAAGCTCCTCCTATTCACGTATAAAGCCCTAAATGGACACCCCCCCCCACATCAAAAATCTTCTAACCCCCCTCTCTAACTCCAGGTCTCTCAGGTCGGCCGACTTGGGGCTACTCACTATCCCGCGGTCTAGGCTTAAGCTCAGGGGTGACCGAGCTTTTGCGGTTGCAGCTCCTAGACTGTGGAACAGCATCCCTCTCCCCATCAGAACTGCCCCCTCCATCGACTCCTTTAAGTCCAGGCTCAAAACCTATTTCTACTCCCTAGCGTTTGAGGCTCATTGAGGAGGCGCTGTGTACTGTTTGCGTGCTACTGTATGTTTCATTTTTTTTCCTTAGTACCTAATCAGATGTACAGCACTTTGGTGAACGTGGGTTGTTTTTAAATGTGCTATACAAATAAAATTGACTTGACTTGACTTGACCCTATATAGATAAGGAAGCTTGTTTTTCAGCAGTGTATTCTGTTCTGGAAGAGCGTTATCCATGAGTTATCCAATGAGCTGCTCATCTCTTTTTCTCCACAGCTTGCAACTATGTACATGTTTTAATGTCCCACGTGCATGAATATTACTTTTCCTTCCCATTTTCACCATCTCTAATTGAACAATTTTTCTTGTACTTCAATTTTATTTTAATTTATTGCATGAATAGTGTTTCTGTACTACATTTAACAAGTGATTCATTGGTTGCATCTGTATCATCTTGAGATGATGAACAAGAGTAAAGGACTTCCATTTAATTTGATGTGTCTATTGCAAATTTATGATTGCTAAAGTTATATTTAAAAATGTTTGTGCCTGCTTTCCTGCTGATGTTAATGTCTGCAGACAAGTAATTGTGGATGACGAATTAGCGATAAATGTAATGTCATTCCTTCCAAATGTTGCCTCTGCTATTTGTTATTTTCTAGAAGGGGAACGAACCCAATTATAAAACCACACACTCAAATTATGCTGTGCATGAATTTTCTACGAGTACATTCCCTAGCTAGAGTAGTTATGGATTTTATAACACTAACTCCAGAAGAGTTGTTACAGCTAAACAAAGTAAGGTCAGTAACAAGTAGATGCCAGGATTTGCAAAAAAAAGTCTCAAATGCTGGAGTGACTCCACTGAAAGTCATCGAATGCTGACGTTTCGGGTCGGCATCCTTCTTGTGTCTGAAGAGTGGTCCCAACCCAAATCGTCCGTGTCTTCCAGAGATGCTGCCTGGGCCAGGCCAGAGCTGTTGCCTGACCCATTGAGTTACTCCAGCACCTTGTGTCATTTTTTTTAAGGTCAGTGACCAATACAAGTCCATGGATAGGAAAGGTTTGGAGCGGTATGGACCAAATGCAGGCAAATGGGGCTAGCTTAGATGGGGGACTTCGCAGTCGGCATGGATGAATTGGGTTGAAGGGCCTGTTTCCATGCTGTACGTCTCTATGAATTTACTCTGAAAATTTAGGGTCCAGCCGATACTTAACAATTAGCTTGCTCAAGTATAAGCTTTGATAGGAATTTGACGGAAATGAATGGCAACACTTTAACATAGATCAATACAGCACAGGAACAGGCCCTTCAGCCCACAATGTCGGCGCTGAATATCGTCAAGTTAGACTAACTCCTCTGCCTGCACGTTTTAATTTTAGAGATACCGAGCGGAAACAGGTGTTTCGGCCCACCTAGTCCATGCCGACCATCGATCAGCTGTACGCTGGTTCTATGTCCTACACAGCAGGGGAGTTTTTACAGAAGCCAATTAACCTACAAACCTGCATGTATTTGGAATGTGGTAGGAAACTGGAGCACCCGGAGATACCCTACTCAGTCACAGGGTGAACCTAGAAACTCAGCACAGACATCACCTGTGGGATCGAACCCGGGTCTCTGCACAGAGGCAGCAGCTCCAGTGCCTTACAGCAGCAGTACAGTGATCCATATTTCTCTATTCCCTGCATATCCATGTGCCGATCCAAAAGCCTCTTAAATGCCACTATCATATCTGCCCCCACCACCCTTCCTGGCAGGGTGTTCCGGGCATTCACCATCCTCTGTGTAATAAAATACTTGCTCCACATTTTTTAAGTATTGTTACAAGAGCAAAACAGGGGAAATGTGGATTGAAACATTTTCAGACACTGAGTGAGTGAGGCAGCAATATGGAGAAGAAAACAATAAACATATTAGGTTGACTATCTTTCATCAGAATTGTACATTCACTTCAGAAGTTGACATAACATTAAAAATATCCAGTAATGTTGTTGGAAGTGATCTTGACCCCAATTTAAGTATGACTAATGTTCCTTTTCTGTTGGCGGATTATTTTAACTTGAAAGAGGTCTGTGCTGTCAAAGGACGTTAAACTGAATAGCTCACTGCTTTCTCAAGAGAATGTAAAAGATCATCTGTCCTTGCCAAGTTTTGAATTCAAATGCACAATGTGATGGTTGCTGCAAGACCAGAGATTATTGCCCATCCCTAATTGCTATTCAGAAGGATGTGGTAAGCTACCTTCATGAACCACTTTAAGTCTGTGTGGGTTATGATACTCTCAGCCACAATACTATTAAGGTCTAGTTGAGTTTATTGCCATATGCACAACCATGGTAAGATTCAAATATAATGAAAACCATGTTTACAGCACCATCACAGGCACGTAGACACACAAAACTAAATTATACATAAAATCTAAAATTTCGAAAAGATAGAAAACTGTGAAAGAAACAAGGCAAAAAAAACAAGATAGTGCAAAAGCAAGGGGGTTCATGAATAATGAAAGACCTGGATAGAGTGGATGTGGAGCGGATGTTTCCTCCAGTGAAGAGTTTAGGACCAGAGGGCATAGACTCACTCAGAATAAAAGGACTTCCCTTTGTAAAGGAGATAAAGAATTTATTTAGCCAGAGGGTGGTAAATCTGTGGAATTCATTGCCACAAACGGCTGTGGAAGCCAAGTCATTGGGGTATTTTTAAAGCGGAGATTAATATGTTCTTGATTGGTAAGGGTGTCAAAGGTTACGGGGAAAAGACAGGAGATTGGGGTCAAGAGGAAAAAATAGATCAGCCATGATTGAATGGCAGAGTTGACTCGATGGTCTAATTCTGCTTCTATGTCCTATGAATATGATTCTGACACAGATTTGTTATAGTGATTTCCAATGCAGGTTAACTGAGTGTGTGGCTTAAAAGAAATTTTGGAGATGGTGGCACTTCAATCCTCCAACCAGATCTTGTCAATTCTTTTGCAGATGTGGTCAGTTAGGTTTACAGCCCAGAGATGCTGCCTGACCCGCTGAGTTACTTCAGCAGTTAAAACTAGGATCCACAGTTCCTTCCTACTCTCAATAAATGCCTTTGTGTAGGAAGGAACTGCAGATACTAGTTTACGATATGGTAGAACTTTATTTATCCCAGAAAGGAAAATGGTCTGTCAACAGGACCACTAGAGATCAGTGGGTCACACTGGAGATCAGTCGGTCAGCCGCCTGTCCCGCTGAGTTACTCCAGCATTTTGTGACTATCTTCAATAAATACCATTGACTGATGAAAGCCACTGTGCCAAAAGCCTTCTCCACCACCCTGTTTTTAACGCAACACCACTTTCGGCCATTGGGAACTAAATGGAAAACTTTGTAGGACTTTGTGGACGCCTAAGATGTGGCGACACTTTGCATACTTGTGTTTGCAAAACAAAGGGAACCTCAACTGTGACTGGTCACATGTGATAACGTACCATTCATTTCAGGGAACTATGACTGTCATAGTCTAGACAATAGACAATAGGTGCAGGAGTAGGCCATTCGGCCCTTCGAGCCAGCACCGCCATTCAATGTGATCATGGCTGATCACTCTCAATCAGTACCCCGTTCCTGCCTTCTCCCCATACCCCCTGACTCCGATATCCTTAAGAGCTCTATCAAGCTCTCTCTTGAATGCATTCAGAGAATTGGCCTCCACCGCCTTCTGAGTACCTGTCTGTATGTACCTGTCTGTACTCTTATTCCTGTGTTCACTTATCCCTGGTTGACCTCTCGGGCATTTCCAGTGTGGGATAAGGTTGTTGTCCTTGAAGCGCACTCGGCAGCTCTGACCCAGATTTGGCGGCGCCCGAGGGGGCCAGGCCGCGTTGCTATGGAACGTGATGGCGTCGCGGAGAGGACGCAGGGGGGCGTGGTCGAGCGCGTCGCGTCACAGAGGGCGGTCATGCATGCCCGGTGACGTCAGGCGAACGCACCCTTCCGCTCGGTGCGGGCGGGGCTGGGAGGGGGGGGGAAGGGGGCTGGTCACGTGAGCAGTGTCTACGCGCAACAGTGGAGAGCGAAGATGGCGGACGGAGAGAGCGAGCAGGCCCCCGAGTCTTTAACCGAGCGGCTGCGGCTCGTCCAAGGCGAGCTACGGAGGCGCGGCGTGTCCCCGGAGTCTTCTGCGCTGTACTGCCAGCGTTTCTGCGAGGTGAGGTGAAGGTTGCTGAGGCTGAGGTGTTTGTGCAGAGGCTGGGCACGGAGGAGGGAGAGGGAGTGAGTGAGGGAGAGGGAGGAGGGGATGTGCTGCTCTGGTGGAGGGGGGCCTCTTCACCACCTCCTCCTCATCGCCCTCTTGCTGCCCGTCCACGGCCACCCAGCCCCAACAACAGCAGCAGCAGCAACAACAACACTCCCTCCTCGTCCCCTCTCGCCATTTCCACTCCTGCTTTTTACACACAAAGTGTAATCTGCAAGAAAACATCGTGGTGCAAAAGTTAACCTTTACGTGAATTCTTGTTTGCTGTGCTTAGCGACGCACCCGAGTACTAAATAGTTAAACGTGTTTTATTTCCCCCCCCTCCATTTGCCCAGTGTTCCCTCAATACTGAACAATAGCCTGAGCAATCAGGGCAGAGGAGGGTGGAAAAGAAGCTGCCAGATCTTTACATTGAACCCTCTATCGACTCCAGAAAGAAACACTCGATTGTCTTAAAATATTTTCCTTGCTGGTAGTCAAGTGTAACATTTTAATCGTGCAGGGATTACCATGAAAATACTCGTAGTTTTACTGCAGTGACCGATCGAGGTTTACCCTTTTTTTCTGACTGGTATCTGTTTAGGTCGGCAATTAGTAACCAGTTCTTCGCTGTTTGGAAATACAACAGATGTTTTAATTTCGGTGGACTTTTGCTTCTGTTTAATCGAACTTTTGATGAGTTAATCGTAACATTTTAAAAAATGCTGATTTTGAGGATTTCCTGAAAATGAAACAGCTGCAGTAGTTTGTTGATATTCTGTGGGGATAATGGATGTGTGTTTTTACGTGTTGTTCAATCTGGAAATGTTGCAAGATCATGTTAAATCTATCAAAATAAATTCAGGATTTCCAAATAAAAAACAAAATACAACGATAGGATTTCATCCCTTTAATATTTTTATTTATAAATTAAATGTTTGAGTTATTTGTTTGTGTTTACAGTACAATTTTCCGTGGCTTCTTTATAATTCGAATGGATTGTTACATTTCCTACTGACGATAGTTTAAGTATGCATTAGTTTGAAAGCAAAAATAAAAAGGATCTGACATTGAATTCCGTCCGCTTGGTATAAGCCACATCCTTCCAGGGTTCTAATTGTTCTTTGGTCGAAATGTGAAGGTGGTTAATAGAATTGCTCCTGAAGCTTGCTTCATTTCATTCAGCCAGGATAAAGCAATGCACCAATGTAGTAGGTGTATGTGCAATTAATGGTTGTAACTGTAGTGTTAGATTGAGTGTTACAGCTTTTGAAATGTTATATAGGTCATAATCCATATCTCATTTGGTATGTTCTTGGACTCTAAAGCTATTTGAAGAAACCTGGAGTTAAACTTGGGTAAACCACTGTTCATCCTGTACTCTAGTTTTCAGGGAATATTATTCCAGGAGCTTCAGTATCTCGATATCTGATTTTTGCCGATGATAGAAATATTGTAGAGTAATTATTTTGTGGCATTCAACTGTTCTCAATCGCATTGTAATGAATTATTTGATAAACATTTTATTCAATGCTTCAACTGTTTCACATGCATTCTATCCATTGGTCTTATTCTGTTGTGCCACCATCTCAGAGATTTTACATTGTTTATATTGTTTTATGATAGAATAATTTGATATTAACTTATTTGATTGGATGTGTTCCATGCCTTTATCATTTCTTTTAAATAGAACAAAAACAATGCTGTTTGATTAGAAATGCATTGATCTCAAACAATCAAAAAATCGAATTCAGTACAGTTCCTGAACAAACCTGATGACATAAGGCAGAAGATGCTATAATCTTGAGCAAAAAACTGCTGGAGGAACCCGACAGATAAGGCAATATCTGTGTAGGGAAATGGGCATGCAACATTTCTTGTCGGGGTCCTTCTTCAGACCCTGCTTCAGTCTGAAGAGTCCCGACCTGAAATGTTGCCTGTTTGTTTCCCTCCATGGATTCTGTCAGATCCATTGAGTTCCTCTGGCAGTTTTGTTTAGCTCCAGAATAAACGCTCTTCATTTTATTTATCACAAAAAATAGCACTTGAATAATATAGGGGTATATGTTTGTTTCCAATCAGATAAGTTATTATTGAATACTCAATTCCACCACAGTGAGATAGATTACATCAAAATGACTTCCCATGTCCCAACAGATTCATGTTAGTTTTTTTTGTCATATACATAGAGCTATGAAATATCTTATTCGCATCTCGTGTCTAGAATACAGTTTTTTGATAATGATAGGTACATCAATAAATAACGAATGTAAACAGCAGAATGGTGCAATGGTTGTGGTGCAATTTGAAGAAGTGCTAAAGTAAATCAAGAAACGAATCCCTGCCTGGCAGAGTGCAGTTCATCGCTTAATTTGTGCTCAAATTTCCTTTGAGGTTGCTTGGAAATGTTGTGACAAATAGTATGATATCACATTGGTTGTCATGGTTCCTAGTGAATTGGAGTAGGAGTTGGGCAAAGGGGTGAATATTATATGTTGAAACAGTGCAATTTGTTTGGTCATTCATTTGCTAGCCTTGGTTAAAAGCAAACACACCAGAATCACTGCACATCTTGGGGTGTTATTCTAATCCTATTCTATTTTCTGAATCCCAATTGCAGGCACACCTGACGCTAAACCATATTGCTACCTTTCTTAACTGCTCTACTGGCTCTTGATTTTAACCCAACTTGACCGATGCAAAATACAAAGTATTTGGAAGATTGAAGTAATTGTCTACAGTTTCCAACATGAGCATGAACTCTGTTTCTTGGCCAGTGTCTTCCCATTGTAATCTGTTCTACCATCTGAGACAGAAAACGCCTGTTTACAACTGTAATGAATCTTTTGGTCCCAAGGTGAACTTTTCCATCTCAAAACCCATCACCAAGACTGTCTTCTTTTGCCTTTCTGAAATTCTTATGTGGGGCTTTGTTACATCTAGATTTAACTATACCATTGCTCTCTTCCTCCCCACCATCCAATTTCCTCACCCTGACACCCTGGTCCAGAGTTGCTTTATTTCTAAACTCCATTATAATTTTGTCCCACTCCCTCTTTGTCCTATCCACCCACAACCATCCAAGATTTCTATTAATTCTCTTCTGACAGCTTTTACTTCCCTAGTTTTATTTACTTCGCAACGGGCAATTTACCTTCAGCACCCTTGATGGTAAGCTTTGGAATTTCCGATCAAATCCCTTCTGAAATGCTGAAAGTTTTCTTCATTGACTACATTTCATGGTTATCTTCATTTTCTGGTGTGTCTTTGTGGCTATTGTTTGATTGTCTCATTGATGCTTTATTCGTTAGAACATAGAACACTTCCACAGGAACAGGCCCTTCCACCCATCATGTATGTGCTGAACATGATGCTAAATTAAGCTAGTCTCTTAATGGTTAAATGGTACTTTATTTTCATATGTATATAGGTACAGTGAAATTCTTTTTTGCATACAATTCAGCAATCATCCTATACCTCAACACAATCAAACTTAAGTACAAAAGTGTGTACTAGTAGATAACACTGAGGCAGTACACGAGTTGCCATCTTGCACCCTTCATGTTCACAGTTGTTAAAATGTTAGTTTTGTCTTGGTCATAAAGGCACATTGTCCTGGTGGCGACACTGCGTGGTAGGGGTTGACTTGGCCACACGATATTGTTGATGTTCTCCACTGCTGCTCCACCACTCCGTGCCACTGAAGGCCATGTCTGATCCACGCGTCTGGCCTCTTGTAGTGGCAGCCAATCTAATTAAGCTCCAGGCTGTTGCAGAGACTCCACTGATGCATCGACCTGTGAATGTGCATCCCTCACCTCACATGGCCACTGCTCTGCTCCAATTCCCAGGGCACCTCCCACAACCAACCTCTGAACTCCCGGAATGCCTCCAAGGATGGGCGAGTTATGTCACCGGCCCCGTTCCTCTGCTCCATCTGCCGCCATCTTGAAGCTTGATCCATAGCCCCCCTTTCCCTGCATATTTGCAGACCTATCTAAAAGCATCTTAAACATCACCATCATATCTGCTTCCACCACTACTGGCGCTTGGCTCTTTTTGTTTGTTTTTTGTATCTAATGAGAGCTGTGTTTACATAATTGTTGTACTGCTGCAAGTAAGAATTTAATTGTTCTGTTTGGGATATATGACAATAAAACACTTGACTACATAAAAAACTTCTGCTGCAAATTCCCTTAAAACATTTGCCCTCTGACCTTGAATCTATGTCTCATGCTTTACATTTCCACTTTAGGGGAAGAAGATTCTGATTGTCAACCCTAACTATGGCTCAGTGATGTATAAACGTTTATCAGGTCTCCCCACAGCCTCTGCTGCAGAGAAACCAATCCAACTTTATCCAATCTCTCCTAGCTAATACTCTATAATCCAACCAGCATCATGATAAACCATTTCTGCACTCTCTCTCCCAATCCTTCTTGTAATGTGACAACCAGAATTGTGCACAATACTCCAAATGCAGCCAAAATTCCACAAAGCTGCAGCAGGATTTCCTGACCCTTATACTCAATGCACCTGCTCATGAAGGTAATCATGCCATATGCTCTCTTTATCGCTCTATCTGCTTGTGTTGCTACTTTCAGAGAGCCATGGACATGGTCCCCAGGATTCCTCTGTACTTCTGTGTTGTTAAGAGTCCTGCCATTAAATGTATACATTCCTTACATTTGACCTTCCAAAGCGCAGCATCTCACAATTCTTTACCCATATCTGTAACTGATCTATAATCTTCCTGCATCCCTTGACAGCCTTATTCACTAAAAACAACTCCACCAGAATAACACTCTTTCACTACTACCCTCTATGGGTAAGTCAGTTTTGAATCCAAACCATCAACTCAGTGTGAATCCCATGCAGCTTAATCTTCTGGATCGGTGTACCGTGAGGGGCTATATTAGTACCACGTGAATGCAATTTGCTGTTGTAATGCCATGTGACTGGTGCCTACCCATTACAACATCAAAGATGTAGAAACAAGGAACTGGAGGTGCTGGTTTATACAAAAGCATACAGTTCAGTTTAATTTATTGTTACGTGTACCGAGGTATGGTGAAAAGCCTTTGTGGCATGCTAATCAGTCAGCAGAAAGACAATACATGATTACAATCGATCCATTTACAGTGTATGGATACTTAAGGGAATAACATAGTACAAGGTAAAGCCAGCAGAGTCAGATCAAGGATAGTCTGAGGGTCATCAAAGAGGTAGCTAGTAGTTCAGCCCTGCTCTGGTTGTAGTAGGATTATTTGAAAGAAACTGTCCCTGAATCTGGAGGTGTGTGTTTTCACACTTCTATACCTTTTGCCTGAGGGGAGAAGAGGGAGTGGCCAGGGTGTGACTCGTCCTTGTTTATGCTGCTGACCTATAAATGGTGTCAATAGAAGGGAGTCTGAAGAAGGGTCTCGACCCGAAACATCACCCATTGATCAGTCTGAAGAAGGGTCTCGCCGCGAAACGTCACCCATTCCTTCTCTCCCGAGATGCTGCCTGACCTGCTGAGTTACTCCAGCATTTTGTGAATAAATCGATTTGTACCAGCATCTGCAGTTATTTTCTTATACTCAATAGAAGGGAGGTTGGTTTATGTGATTGTCTGGGCTGCGTCCACAATTCGCTGCAATTTCTTGCGGTTTTGGATGGAGATGTTCCCAAACCAAGCTGTGATCCGTCCTGATAAAATGCTTTCTTTCTATGGTGCATCTGGAGAAGTTAGTGAGAGTTGTAGGGGACACGCCAAACTTCCTAAGCCTTTTAAGCAACTGGAGGTGAGCTTTCTTGGTCGTTGCTTCAATATGGGTGGTCCAGGAGAAGTTGTTGGTGATATTGACTCTGAGGAATTTGAAGTTTTCAACCATCTCTACTTCGACACTCAATGTAAACTGGGGTATGCGTCTGGGGTCGCTTCCTGAAGTGGAACATTATCTCCTTTGTCTTGCTGACATTGAGGGAAAGGTTGTTGTCTCAACACCAGGACACGAGTTTCTCAGTCTCCTTCCTGGACTCTGTCTCGTCGTTATTTGATATCAAAATTCTGGATTAACTGAGTAGGCGGGCCAGGCAGCGCCTGTAGAGAACGTGGATAGGTAACGTTTTGGGTCAGCAACCTTCTTCAGACTGAAAACGTCACCTCTCCATGTTCTCCTGAGATGCTGCGGCATTAAAGATACCTGATGCACCTTTGTATCTGGTTGCATTCCATTTATTCAAAATGCCATTAAAAGCATTAGGTTATTTGTTTTGCCTTGAAATTTAAAACACTGACAGAAATTGTAAATCTTGGCTTTGATTAGAACAAAATCTGATGTGAATGATAGATGATAAAATGTGGGGATATAGTCGGTGTGACTATTCTAAAGGAAGTTTGGCATCAATGATTTTTCTAATGTGCAATACAGAAAAAGATGTACATATAAGCACAAATTACATTTTGCCGTTGAGTTTGCTTCCTCAGGTAGAATCATTGGATTACCTTAGCAGCATCCAAATAGGCCACAAGTACACTGATGACACACACCTCCACACTATCTCCTTCTGCAGACTAAATTGTCAGACTACTTTTCCACGAGTCCAGTATCCATCTTCCTTCCGCAAAGTCTTTATCCAAGCTGCTGACTGATCATCGTTCCCTGACAACTGTGTGAGGCTGAACCAAACAGTTCACACGGTAGTGATGAATTTGACCTTGAGTTGAACTCCAAATCATACTGCCATGTCATCACAAAACCCCTCCAATATTGTCTGTCTTCAGCGTGTGAGCGTTGCCCGATATGAAATCCTCATTTATCATTGTAAACCCCCAGGCTTCACAATTCTAGCACTTACCTGGCTGGCTGCTTTCATTTTAACTCTACAAACTGAGTTGTCCCAACACAGGTACTTTTGTCAGAGAACTAATTTTCACTTGTTACCCCGACACTCACTCCAGCTCTAGGTTAAGCAATGCCTTGATTTTTAATCAACCTTTGCAAATGTGCCGGATTCCTTGTTTTTTATTAGCATTATAATGGCTAACCAAATAGTGATGATTCTCCAATTCTGGCATTTGATATCTTCCTGATAAGTTCTCCACCGTTGGTCATGCCTTCAGATGCCAAGCTCCCATGAACATCCCTCTAAATCTCGGTCTCTTTCCTTTTACAATGTTCCATGGAAACTTCATGTCAAATTCCTTTGTCAATATTTTTGACATTTCTCCTTTAATTTAGAGGCATGGAAACAGGCTCTTCGTCCGAGTTCATGTCGGTCAACGATCACCTATTCACTCTAGCTCTATGTTATCTCACTTTCTCATCCACTACATACACTGCAGAGGCAATTTTACAGAGGGCCAATTAACCTACAGGTCTCCACGTCTTTGGGATGTGGGAAGAAACCAGAGCACCCGCAGGAAACCCAGGGGATCACAGCTAGAATGTGCAAACTCCACACACAGACAGCACCCAAGGTCTTAATCAAACCTGGGTCTCTCACACTGTGAGGTAGCAGCTCGACCAGCTGCACCTCTGTGCTGTCTTCAATTTAGTGCCTCACTGGCTGGGATGAAGGATCTGGCCATTTACTGCATGCTGTCCTTCCAATGTATACTAATACTTCCTGTGAAGTGTTAATAAATTAAAGTTGGCTACATAAGTGCGAACTGTGGTTGAAAGTTCCAAGTTTGATCCCAAGTAGATGCTAGATGGAAACAAAAAACTGCAGGTGCTGGTTTACAAACAACTGTGCAAAGTGCTGGAGTATCGCAGCGGGTCAGGCAGCATCCTTGGAGAACATGGCGGGGTGATGTTTTGCATTGGGACTCTTCTTCAAACTAGGCTAGATACAAGATCCCATTTTCCCAGTTTGATGTGAAATTGATTATGATTCCTGTTAGAACACACAAAAATGTTGGCCTTTTTTTTGTCCCCATGCAATCATTGTTGAAGATTGATTTGTAAATGTGGATTTTCATATGAACATCATAATGAATATTGATTCTTTGTATTTTATAGCTTAAAATGTAGTAGTTCTCGGGCAGGGGCATAGGTGAAAGGCACATCAACTCATCAGTCATCTGAGACAATAATAGTGGGGGTTTTTTCGTCTATCCGAGGATGACATAATTTCAAGTGTCTGTGTCCTTGGCCACGAGTCCACTTTGTTCACTAGCTATACAAACTATAGTCAGGCTTTTGAGAATGCTGTTTTGTCGTTCCCCTTAAATCAAGCTAATCTTGAACATTTTTGCTTATCACATCTTTTCAAGGCTGAAAAGAATAAGCAGGCTCTGTTTCTCCTCATAGCCAAGTCACTTGTCACTGTGGTTCAGTCATTGCATCTAAAATTCAAATTCTGCTTAGTCTCCCACTGACAGGACCTGGAGCAGTCAAATAGTATGTTGACTCAATGAAAACTGTTGAAACAGAATTTGTTTCAAATAGATATATAATTTGAATAATCTATCTACTGTGAAGAGCCTTCACTTTATCCTTTCCCATTTTAACACTATTCACGGAGTGTTTTGTGGACGTCCAATGTGTAGAACTTGTCCAGTTTGAGTACTTTTGAGAAGCTTCTGTCATCTAAATGTTTTTATCAAATGCATCTTATAGGTCCTGTACACCTATTCTCAAAGATATATTTGATTTGGAAAATGGTTGTTAGCTACCTTACGCTGTTTCTCAAATTGGCAATATTGATTGAGGCAGTTCTATCATCAATTTTTGGAGATCTCCCCTCTCCTTTCCTTTTCCCCTTTTACATCATTAATCTTCAAGTTTTTGTCCAATTTATTATCCATACCCCTGCTGCTATCTTGAAATTACCCATGATTTAATCTTTGGAAGCGTATTTTGTAGATGTGGTGAAGATATTTCCACTAGTGGAAGAGTCTCGGACCAGAAGACACAGCCTCAATAAAAGAACGTGTCTTTAGAAAGGAGATGAGGAGGAATTTCTTTAGTCAGATGGTGGTGCATCTGTGAAATTCATTGCAACAGACGGCTGTGTAGGCCAAGTCATTGGTTTTTTTTAAAGAGGAGGTTGACAGATTCTTGATTAGTAGGGGTGTCAAAGGTTATGTGGAGAAGGCAGGAGCATGGGCTTGAGGGGCAAAAACAGATCCGCCATGATTGAATGGCAGAGTAGACATGATGGGCTGAATGGCCTCATTCTGCACCTTTGATTTATGAACTTATTGCCACTTTAAAAAGAAATGCAGTTACAGTGTAATAGCAGAACCCTAGCCGATCCATTTCCCAGACTAGGGGTCACATCTGTTGTTACAACACGGGCTTAATTTATTAAAGAGTGCTTTACTTCTTTGAAGGATGCTTTTACCCATTAAAGTTTATATGAATTCCACACTGCTATTCTGGAACCATGTCTGTGGGTTAATTAAAGATGAATGAATAGACTCTCGGCCATGGATAGGGAGACAATGGTGGATCATTGAAAATACATTTTTAATGTTTTAAAGATGAAGCAAAGTTATAGAGAATTGATGTTGCTGAGGTGTCTGTTCACCAATCCTGGGGTAAAGGAATTCCGCTGAAAAGACAGGAGGGAGTAGAGGGTTGCTGGAGGAGGTGTTCGGTATTGGTTTGTTATTGTCAAATGTACCAAGGGACAGAGAAAAACTGTTTTTGCATGCTATCCAGGCAAATCATGCCATACAATAGTACAATAGGTAATGCAAAAAGAGAAACAGCACAGAATGTAAGTATAACTGCTAACAAGTGCAGATTTATCTTTTAATTTAAGTAAAGGTGGTGTATGGCTGATAATTTAATATTTTGGTTGGGGATGTGCAACCAAGGCTTTGTAAAAGCAAAACAATTGGATTATTTCCCCCTGAAAATAGACACAAAATGCTGGAGTAACTCAGAGGAACAGGCAGCATCTCTGGACAGAGGAAATGGGTGACTTTTCAGATCGAGATCCTTCAGCCTGAGGGTCAGGGGAGAGGGAGTTACAGAGATAAGGATTTTCAAAAATTTCTCCCCCATGTTTGCAGCAAGACTAAATATTAAGGCGCTTTTTTCGATCAGCCAATGTAAAGACTCTGTTTTACACTCAAGGAAACAGTTGAGTGTTAGCATTTGAAAGGTCTCTTTAAAATGTCATGGTGTTTGATTCCAAGTTTTAATTCCCATCTGGTGGTCCTTTATATGAAAGGCTCCTGTTGCGATTTTGAGGAAATGTAAAACTTAAATGTGTAGGTTTGAACTTTGGAAAGTTACCATGACCGATGTTGATCTGTCTTTCTAAATGTATCTGATAATTTAAGATACTGCAATCATAAAACATTTTAGATTTGGTAGTTGGTAGTTGGAGCGATTTCAGGATAATATGTGCCATGGCATTGAAGTGTAATTCTTCAATCCATTTTTTATTTATGTGATGTATTGTACACTGTGACCGGTGCAGTAATTTTGGTTTATAAAATAACTGCAGACTTTGCCAAGACAAGCAAGTTATCTGCAGAGAGTGTAATTTTCTTAGTTCGTAATCTTTTGTCGATCATAATAGAGGATGTCCATCATGTTCCATCTTTTGTAGTAAATGAAAGGATTTTGAATGGGCTTTATTTTGGGTGCCACTCCTTATAGTAACTGTATTCATAGTTGTGAAGAATTTGTTAAATGGCATTTGAGATGCACAAATTGAATGTTTCGTCATTGAATGATTACAATACGATTTTTAAAGATTTTGCTTCACTATTAGCATTCGTAGAAAGGGATGGAAGGTAATTTCTGAGCCTCTGCCTGCATCTTAGTATGCCTAGTTTTAATAAAAATTTATCTTGTTAAAATTATCAGTCTGAACATTTCTATATCGTGCCTCATGTGTATTTGAGATGTGAAAATAAAACAGTACAGGAATAGGCCCTTCAGTCCATGATGTCTGCTGAGCATGATGCCAAATTCAACTACTCCCTTCTGCCTGCACATGATCCATATCACTCCATGCCCAGCATATCCATGTGCCTATCTAAAAAACCGTGCTATCATTTCTGCTTCCATCATCATGTCTGGCAGTGCATAAAGTCTAATACTTTGTGAAACATAATTTGCCCTGCAAATTTCCTTTCAAGTGCTCCCTCTTGCCTTCATAAGTATGTCCTCTAGTATTTAATATTTTCACCTTGGGATAAAGATTCTGCCTGAATATCCTATCTATGTCTTTCATAACCTTATAAACATGTATCAGGTTTCTCTTTGGTTTTTAATACTCCAGAGTGAATAATCTTAGTTTGTCCTTGCAGTTAATACCCTCTAATCCAGACAGTATCCTAATAAACCTCCCTAAAGCCTCCTTGATTTGGAAAATAGTTATCTTACACTGTTCATGTAATCACGTAACCAGGGCACAGTACTCCAAATGCTGCCTAACCAAAGTTTTATAAATCTGCAAATTCACTCCCTACCTCTTAGAATTAATGCCATGATCAATGAAGCCTAACATTAATATATGCCTTCTTTATCTCTGTCATATCTCCACCTGTATTTGTACCTGATCAGTAGCCTGCTGTATCCTTTGACAACTGCCTTCACTGGCCTTAACTACAATTATCGTGTTGTCTGCAAACTTGCTAACCAACCCATCCATGTTTTTGACTAAATCATTTATTTATCTATTGTAAACAATAATGATCCCGGCAATGATTCCCGCTGGTCACAAAGCTCTAGCCAGAATGACACCCTCCCACCACTTCCATCTGTCTTTTATGGATAAGCTAGTTCTGAGTTCAAACTACCAAGTCGTTGTGTGTCCCATGCATCTTAATCTTCTGGATCAGCCTACATTAATTCTATGATTCAATGATTCTATAAATTGCCATCGGTAATTTCTTTGCAATGTCATGCTGGCAAGACTGCAACATTAGGTTCTCTTCACAAGGACTTGGGTGAGCTGTGTTCTTGGTCGTCTTCCAATGTGCACTGCAGTTTTATATCATTGCTCATTGAAAAGTTCCTCTTTGACACGCTAGCGATGGAACTCTTGGAATAGAATTTGGAACACCATCGGCTGGATTATCTGCAGTGGCTACTGTGTGCTTTTCTTGTTCAGTGTTTTCCTGAAAGCTGAGTGTTTTGAAAACTCTGGCGAGGCTGATGCTGTTTCATGATTTGTGAAAGTGGTGGATCTTTTCCAAATGAAATCCCCTGACATGTCCTTATCAACAGTGAACAATTTCCAGCTGCTGAGATTGTACAGAATTTAGAAAAAATTGGCTTATTGCTGCCTATTGATTTGTCATGTAGTTTGTTTGAACTAGAAAGATTGCCCTGTAACCTCTTGGGAATTTTCAGAAGGATTTTATTAGGGAATCACCTAAGGTCCTAGAAGATTTATTGAACAGAATTTGAATTTGTTTTGGAAAAGTGATAGAACATGTGGCTTTTTAATGAGCTCTTTATTGCACTTGCATGTACAATTTGTGAACTTCAAACTTTGGCTGACTCTATCATATCTCCTTTGAAATATGACTGTAGATACTTGAACCTGCATTTTAGTTTTATTTATCATGGAAGCTGAGGTATCAGTTTTAGATTTCCACAACTTTGTTTTCAAGTTTCATCTCTATCCACTGCCTTGCCATGGCAACATTGTGGATGATGTTAAGATCCTTAAATTTGTTAACTGTCTGTGGCAAGTATAGGTCCTCCCCAGCTGCTAAGAACTGTTTGTGACCCAAACAGTTCACATAGAAAAATAAGTGCAGGAGTGGGCTATTCGGCCCTCCGAGCCAGCACCGCCATTCAAGATGATCATGGCTAAGCATTTAAATCAGTACCCCGTTCTTGCTTTTTTCCCATATCCCTTGATTCCTTTAACCCTAAGAGCTAAATCTAACTCTCTCTTGAAAACATCTATTGAATTAGCCTCCACTGCTTTATGTGGCAGAGAATCCCACAGATTCACAACTCTCTGGGTGAAAAAGTTTTTCCTCATCTCAGTCCTAAATGGCCTACCCCTTATTCTTAAAGTGTGACCCCTGGTTCTGGTCTCCCCCAACATTGGGAACATTCTTCCTGCATCTAGCCTGTCCAATCCTTTAAGAATTTTAAATGTTTCTATAAGATCCCCTCTCCTTTCAAAATACTAGTGAATACAAGGCCAGCCGATCCATTCTTTCATCATATGTCAGTCCCGCCATCCAGGGAATTAACCTGGTGAGCCTATGCTGCACTCCCTCAATAGCAATAATGTCCTTCCTCAAATTAGGAGACCAAAATTGCACACAATACTCCAGGTGTGGTCTCAGCAAGGCCCTGTACAACTGCAGTAAGACCTCCTTACTCCTAAACTCAAATCCTCTCGCAATGAAGGCCAACATGCCATTAGCTTTCTTCACTACTGCTGTACCTGCATGCTTAATTTCAGTGACTGATGTACAAGTACACCCAGGTCTCGTTGCACCTCCACTTTTCCTAATCTGACACCATTCAGATAATAATCTGCCTTCCTGTTCTTGCCACCAAAGTGGATAACCTCTCATATATCCACATTATACTGCATCTGTCCATTCACCCAACCTATCCAAGTCACACTGCAGCCACCTAGCATCCTCCTCGCAGCTCACTGCCACCCAGCTTTGTGTCATCCGCAAACTTGGAGAGATGTCATAAATGTGGCCGTGAACCTGGCTCCCACATGGCAGAAGATGGCTGTAGTACAGGCCCACCGGATCCGCACTGACCAGCGATCCCTGCATGTTAACACTATCCTACACACACTAGTGACATTTTTTACATTTACCAAGCCAATTAACCTACATACCTGTAAGTCTTTGGAGTGTGGGAGGAAACCGAAGATCTTGCAGAAAAGCCATGCAGGGAGAACGTACAAACTCCTTACAGACAGCACCCGTAGTCTGGATCGGACCCAGGTCTCCGGGCGCTGCATTCGCTGTAAGGCAGCAACTCTACCGCTGCGCCACTGTGCCACCAGCTCAATTTGCATCGCTCAATTTAAAAGAAACAGGTTATTGTGGTGCTGGGCATTATTTCACTTGGATTTGTGGCAAGGGTAAATATATATGTGTTGAATGTCCAAGATATACCAATGTGTCCTGCTTCCTAACTTCCTAACACCATTTGTACCCTTTAATCTTCTCCACTTTTCACCTCCAGCTTTGGATGCTATCTCCACCCTTCTCCCCATCTGTAAATCAACCCCTCCACCTAGATCCACTATCCCATGTTAGTTCTTGCCCCTTCCCCTCGCCTCTTTCAACTGGCCATCTTCCCGCCACTCCATGGATCTGAAGAAGAAGGATCCCACCCGGAAACCGCCTGTCCATTTCCCTTCACGATTACTGCCTAACCCATTGAGAATCCTCCAGGTCTGTTTTTTGCTAATAAGATACCATTTCTAGTCTGATTTCTGGTATATTGAGTGCCATAAATTACCTTTCCCCAAGTTGGTTTATTTCAAGTGGAGGTCATTGTTACTGACCATAACTATTTTGTGTTGGCCTAATTGTTTTTTTTAGTGTCTTGTATTGGAAGTAAGTTAATTGACTTTCAATGAATAGTGTCTTTAGCCAATATGCCTGCCATATATAAAGTGAGAATTACTTACTCTGATCCTGGTTGTATAATCACCCAATTTATTTATGAATGATTGATTTTAAATAAAACCATGCAAATCAAAGGCTGTATTTTAATGTGCCATTAGCTTGGAAATGTAGCAGATGATGCCTATTACTTACCTTGTAATGAATTCATTATATCCCAGATGTAGTGTATGAAGCATTTCATTTTGGAAGGTAGCTCTAACAAGCCTTGGGAAATCTGTATGGAGTTTTAAAGCAAGCATATCTTAATCTATGGCGATGCTTGCAATCACATTTTTGATTGTAACAGTGCAGGTTCAAGTTGAAGATTTTTTTTTGTTCAATTAATAATGGCCATGTTGGATTGAGTTATAAAATTGAAAACTAAAGCAGAGCCTGGAGATTCAAGAGCCTGCCGATGTTGAAATCTGGAGCAACAAACAACCTGCAGGATGAACTCGAGCAGGTCAAGCAGCATCTGTAAGGATGACAAGTGTTGTTAATGTTTTGGGTGAAAATGCTGCATCAGGGCTAAGAATGGAAAAAGAAAGATAGCCACTCTAAAGAGAGTGAGACAGTGGTGAGACAAGAGCCAAAAGGTGATTAGTAGACAGAGGTGAGGGTGAAAGATTGGGTCAAACAGCTCTTCCGTCCTAATCTACATTCAGTGCTCCTGAGGTGATGTCTCCATCAGTGAGACCAAGTGCAGACAAGGCGACCTGCAGAGTCTTCAAAAGGGACCAAACCCAAAACATCACCTATCCTTTTTCTCCAGAGATGCTGCCTGACCCGCTGAGTTACTCCAGCACTTTGTGTCTATCTTTGGTATAAATCAGCTTCTGCAGTTCTTTGTTTCTGCACTCTGAATTGCGGAGCACCTGGACTATGGCCACAGTAGCCATGCTATCCTCCCATTTAATTTATTCTTCCACACTGACCCAATACAATCCCATCTTGCGCCCATGGACAACTATGCTAAGGATGACTTTCCAATCTACCTCTGCGGTCCTTGCACTTCTTTTTAATTAGCACTTTCTCTGTACCTGTAACACTATATTCAATACTATTTATTTCCTCATTTGCATTCCTGATGTACTCGATTATGGTATGATCTGCCTGGATAGCATGCAAAGCAAAGTATTTCTTTGCATCTTGGTACACGTGACAATAATAAATCTTTTTGGTACCTGACTAAACGCCTAGCCATAGTCCAGTCCTATTGAAATTGGGTAGGGTTTAAAGTAAAGTCATGAATGCAGAAATTGGAGACACAAAGAACTGCAAATGTTGGTTTCCCACAAAAGACACAAAAGCGCTGGAGTAACTTAGCAGGGCAGGTAATATTTTGGGAGAGTATGGATAGGCGACGTTTCGAGTCTGAAGAAGAGCCCGGCCATAAACATCGCCCATCCATGTTCTAAAGAAATCCTGGCTGTTGTTCCAGATTGAGTTATTCCAGAGCTTTGTGTCTATTTTTGCAGAAATTGGAATTGCTTCCTGTGCTACTTGCACTCCTGAACATTTGACGCCTGTCTGTCCTTTCACATCCTACGATCATTTTAAGTTAACTTTTCATTTTATTTTTGAGCAAAACCATCCTGAAAGAAGAATACTGACCACTGCATTGTGTTTTCTACATTGACATTTTTTAAATGGCCACCAGATGTAGAGCTATAACCACAAGAGCAGGCCAAATCTAGTCCCTGAAGCCTGCCACTAATTTTTATCTTGTCAAGTCTGATGCACTGTAGATGATACCTGCTAGTACAGTACACCCAAACAAACAGATGCTTTTAGCTTTCATATTGATATTTTTCCATATCTGAAACCATTGTCCCCAGTCACTGTTTAAAAATATAACTTTAGTTGGCAAAATCTTCTCGTAATATAGCCCTCAGAAGGTCTGAGTCATTCTTATAAATGTCTTGCAAGGTCACTGAATCCTGTTTCGGGCACGGAGCTGTTCAATATTCCAGGGTTTTGCATGATGAGACACTTGTGCTTGCATTCTATTTCACAATATCTAAATAGTGAGTGCAGCAGTAGAATTACTGCTTTACAACGCCAGAGACCCGGGTTCGATCCTGACTACGGGTGCTGTCTATACAGAGTTTGTACGTTCTCCCCGTGACCTACGTGGGTTTTCTCTGGGAGCTCCGGTTTCCCCCCACACTCCCAAAGGCGTATAGGTTTGTAGGTTAATTAGCTTGATAATTGTATATTGTCCCTAGTGTATGTAGGATAGTGTAAGTGTGCGGGGATTGCTGGTGGGCCAAACTCGGTGGGCTGAAGGTCCTGTTTCTGCGCTGTATCTCTAAACTGAACTAAACTAAATCTGCATTCTGTCAAAGTTTTTTATTTTCTATACATAACCAAATCCAAGCCTATGTACCATGTATTTAAAAAATCCATTCTTGCTGTTTACCGTGCTACTTTTCTGTCATTGCAAAGTTAAATGTTTTTCTTTGATTCTCTCTTTTGCTGCTATCTTCCTTTCCTTCATACCTAATATCACAGCATCTCTTCAGAAATCATGGCTATAAAAATCATAAACATTCATGCTGTACAAGGCAGCCATTCAATCTATCATGCTCATCCTGGTCAAATATGGACTTCAATCTGCTTATCAGCTTCTGATCTAGAGGTCTGTAGGCAATTGCTCTTTTTTAAGTGCTCTTGAGATACTTTTAAAATGTGATGAGTTTTTGCCTCCTATACCCTTGGGCATGTAGCTTCAGGCCACCACTGTTCATCGTAAATATATTTCTACAACTCCTTGCTCAAAACCTTCTGCCAATCACTTTTGTTTTATGGCCTCCCTATACTTCATTGTCCTCTCTGCTAAGACAAATGATTTGTTTCTATTTATTCACCTAGACCTCTCTTAATCTCCAGTCTTCCTTTCAAGTCCCTGACGATGTTAGTCTTCCAGATTATGTCCACCTTTGCCAGACTGCCTGTTTGAACCTCTTCAATCATTGTCATGCCTGCCAAAGTACGAGGACATTCTCTCCTATTAGTCAGTCTTCAGACTTTGACATGGTTGAACACATCTTTCTCCTACAAAGCCTCCACCATTTTGAGACAAAAGAACGAGTTCCTGAATTAGTTGAACCAGAAAATTGCACACATGTAAAATATAGTGGAATAATTAAGCATGATACTTTTGAAAATGGAGAATCCTTAACTACCACATGGGTAAAACTGACTGCTTTGTTTACTATAGTGAGTGCATGTCGATTGTTTGCAAAAGAATAAGGTCGTGTTGCTGATTTAAAAGCCATTTTGAATAAATCACATCTAGGTAATAAACTGGTGTTGAAAGGACATGATTTTTATTTAATGTGGTTTGGAAAGTGACAAGACTTGCATCCTATATTAATAGACTTGCAAACAAATATACAAACGAGTTCAAAGGTTATTTTGCACATTTTTGCATTTAAAACGTATGTATTATGAAGTTGGTTGTCTCATGGTTAAGTAAAATTTTGATCTATCGTTTCACTTTTGCAGGAAACATATAAGTACACAACTTCACTGGTTGTCTAATGTGTGAAAGTTTTGGTGTGTTTGTTTTGACTGACCTATTCCTCAGTGCTCTATTTTTAAAAGGCACTTCTGGTGTGCATTTGAAATATGTTGGATAGCATGAATTGTACTCTATTGAACGTGCAAAAGCCTTTTCCAATTTTCAGTTTGCTTTAAAGAAACCAAAGATTCAGGAAATGTATTTATTGAGTTGGAAAACCATGTTAGGAGCTACAATATGTAACACAAATAGCCTAATAAAAGTACACAAAAAGCATAGGCTTCTTGTCCAGTATCATATTTACCATTACATAATATTCCACTTAAAAATAGCCAGACATTGCTATTGCTAAACAGTTGGCAGGGTGGCAGCTGTAACATGTTACTTGTAGAACATCTCCTTATACAAATCTTTAAGTGATATTGCTTAGAATAATATGCACATTTTATTGAGAGATCTTTTTAATAAATAATTTGAATCCTGCTTTTGTGGATGGGCTAAACGAATTGCATCTGCAAGTTCCATCCGAGTCTGTTTCACAGGATTCCCTCGAGACAGTGATATGTCTCATAACATCTGCGGTTCTAGCTAATCCCTTGTTAGCACTCAAATTGTGAATGAATCCCATCCCCCATATTGTACCTAATTTGCAAATTGTGCATGAATTATACGTTACACAAGTTCTGCAGTACAGTAAAAGAAAAAGACTGCAAAAAATATTACCGCAAAACATACTTTAAAAACAGCATCCTGGTAGTGCAAGAGGCGGTCTGTAGTGTTCTGCCGAGGTTGGATTAAGAGTATTGTTTCAAAACCTAGAAATTTGGCCATTTCATGGCAGTACTCGGACAAGATTGCTTGATCAGATATCTTGGATCCTAACACATTTTGGACTATGAAAAAGATTGTTATTAGTTTGTTAGGATCCCCATAATCATGTTCTGTTCAAGCCAGCCAGGTGGATTGCACCCATCATTTATTAGGCTTTGTCTTGCCCCTTCCCTTCTTCCAGTTCTCTGCCCCCCCCCCCCCCCCCCCATCAGTCTGAAGGGTTCCGACCTGAAACGTTTCTTCCAGAGATGCTGCCTGCCCTGCTGAGTTACTCCAGCACATCTTTTAAAAAAATTAATTGATGACTTCTTGAACCATCTTAATGCTGTTATGATGCCTTTTGCTGAATAATTGATACGGTAACACACTTGCATTGTGTTCATGTGTTACATAGTGGATCTGTAATTGGTAACTTAAATATCACTTTTGCTGGACTAATTATACCACTGAGCCTTGTCGGAAAATGATTTGAAAACAACAATTTTCCTTCCCCAAAGACTGTTAATAACTTAAAGTGTCACTCAATCTTGAAGACACAAGCTTACTTACAAAAAAGACATAAAGTGCTGGAGTAACTCAGTGGGTCAGACACCTTCTCTGGGGTTCATGGATAGATGGTTGATGTATTGAGTCAGTCTGAAGAAAGGCTTTGACTCAAAACGACCAAATTCCCTCCTGGGATAAATAAAGTTAAATTGTATCGTATACGTCAAGACCCTTTTTGCTGTGCGGTGAGAAAGCTGGAAGCCAGGCAAGTGCAGATGAGGGGAGTTTGATTGGGTGATGTAGGAACAAAGGCCAGAGATGAAAAGACAAAAGGCTGTGAGATTAAGATGATGTTAAATGTGATGTCAGAGGAAAGGATATAGGTGGAAGGGTTATGGGGAGAATGGGAATAAATTAGAAAATAAAATCATTCTCTACAAATCAATTTTCAAACCATCCTTGTTAATAATTTTGGTTCTGTTCAGAGTAAAAGAATGATTGAGAATGATCAGCCATGATCACATGGAATGGCGGTGCTGGCTCGAAGGGCCGAATGGCCTACTCCTGCACCTATTGTCTATTGAACCAGAAAAGAAAGGAAAAAAGTAAAATATACAACTGTTTTTACATGTAGCAACAGATTTGTGATCTTTTGAGATGTTTAAATCAAAAACCTCTGTTCAATGCCTGTACATTGAATGTTCTAAAAATTCTTAATTATGACCCTCTCCTTAAATAACAAATGCTTTGTAGACATTTCATCTTGCTGGAATCAACCAATATTTTGCTTTAATTTGGAAGAATGTCAAACAATTATAAAGAGAATGTGCAACCATGAACTGTAACATTTAAGCCCTGAAGGCATATCCCATTAAAAATGCATTCATTGTAAAAAGAAAAGCTTTGTTTTTTATGAATGTGGTTTAAATGATTTGAATGTAAACTACCCATGTATACTTGCAACCCAAATGTTCTGGTTTATGTTTAATCTGGCAAAATATTTTGGGGCAAATGTCAAATGAAATAAATTTTCTGTGAAAATCTATGATTCAGATCCTTGCTAATTCTTGGTTGACTTTGGTGCATATACTCTTTTACTATGCTTAGTGTTGTGACCTTTTGAACTGAGTCACTCAGAGGATGAAGCTGGTTGATATAAAAGTCATTATTCTTCACGAGAAAAAGTCTTGGGGCTGCTTTTGCTAGATTCTCCCAAGCTCAAAAATATTGGGTTTATACTTCCTTTAAACACAACAGCAATAAATGATTAACTACTGTTTTGATAGCTATAACTATCAAATAAAGTTGAGTATAAATAAGTAACCTTGTAGAATTAAATATTTTACATTGTGAGCATGTTGTGACTGCTAAGATATCTCTATACATTGAAACACCATTGCTGGGATTTAAAAGTGTTAACAACTGGGAGATCCAGAGAGCCTTGGCAAACCAATGAGGGTAAAGGGAGAAATGGGTGGGCATACAGATGGGTCAAAGAGAGGAGAAAAAAGGGGGCAAGGGGGTGAAATGGTCACCTCGTCTCGCTGATGCATTTCTGTTTGAAGTATTTAACATGTCTACGGTGTGCACATTGAATTTTCAAATTTTAGGTAACTTGCCCCCTTTTTCCCCCTCTCTTTGACCCATCTGTATGCCCACCCATTTCTCCCTTTACCCTCATTCCCTTCCACCTATATTTCTTCCTCTAGTTTTACAATGGAGGAGGCCCAGGAGAGAAAAGTCGGTATGGGAAGTAGGGCTAAAATGGTTAGCAACTGAGAGATTGAGCCGCCCTTGGTGGACGGAATGCCAGTGTTCAGCAAAATGGCTGCCTAGTTTTTGTTTGGCCTCGCCAATGTAAAGGAGGCCACGCCGAGACCACCAAATGCAGTAGATTGGGTTTAAATAGGTGCATGTGAACTTTTGTCTCACCTGGAGGGCTGTTGGAGTCTCCAGACAGAAGTGAGAGAGGAGGTGTAGAAACAGGTGTTGCATCTCCTGCAATTGCTGGGGAAAGTACCTGGAGATGGGGGAAAGCTCGGAAGGGATGAGTGAACCAAAATGTTTTTTACGGAGGGAGTGTTCTCTATGGCAAACTAAGAAGTGGTGACTGGAATATGTGCTAGGTGATGGGAATGTGTTGTTGGTGGTGGAAATGTCGGAGAATGATGGGTTGTTTGTCGAGGCTGGTGGGGTGAAAGGTGAGGCTGGGGGAACTCTATCCTTGAAATTTAATGTACTTAATGGAAGTCCCTTTAATTTAGCATTCTGATTTTGGGAATAAAGATTATCCAGAGTTTCTGCCGGTGATTTTCAGAGATGAGAGCTTATATTAAAAATCTATATTTTACAATGTACATTGTGCAGTTAAATAGAATCTTTTGGTGCTATGGAGTTGAAAGGGTGTTTGTAAGGTTGAATAATCAGAAACCAGATGCTGTATACTTCATACCAATGTGCAAAACAAAGGTTTGATTAAGTTAAATCCGTGTCATTATGATTTCAAAAGACTAGGACTTGTTTTTGTTGACATGGGATACCATCGTGTCCTAATAAGGAAAATAGAAATGGGCATAAGTTTTGTTTTTAAATTTTGAGTTGGGCAAACACCTGGGTAAAATGGACTCGTGCCAAGTTGCCCAGGTAAACTCAGTCATGCTTCTCCCCGGTGCTTATTCTGTAACATTCGGATCTCATTGAAACAGAGGAATTAGAAAGCGGTCGGTGGTAATGGTCTCTCAGATTATGAATGGACCTCCTACTCTTTATGAAGGAGTTACCACAAGGACAAATGCATCTGGGAGAAAGCGTATCAGGCATCATAAACTATTTGCAGTTGATGCCAGTTTTTGATTAATGTGAACTGTGTTAACAGATCCTTAATCAAAGGTAGACACAAAATGCTGAAGTAACTCAGCGGGTCAGGCAGCATCTTTGGAGAGAAGGAATGGGTGATGTTTTGGGTTGAGACCCTTCTTCGGACTGGTCTTCAGGCTTAATCAAAGGTAATTGTGTTGAATTTATCATACACTGTTACTCATTACTTAGGTTAGGCACCTCTGTGGAGATTACAAGCATTTTGGTTTAAAATATGTTAAGATGTTTTCTGTTTAAGAGTTACTGAGCTGATGGTGAAAATCAAAAACTGCAGATGAGGGAAATCTGAAATAAAACAGAAAATGCTGTAGACTCGGCAGGTCAGACTACATCTGTGAGAAGAGAATCACTTAGTTTCAGTTCTGAGACTGTCAGGTCTTTGTTATAAATTTACATATTTTTGCTTCCAAAGGGATACAAAATCAAATCACATGATTGCCTGCTTTAGCAGCTTGCTTATCATGGTGCAGATTATTTCATGGCTATTTCACTAGGAAATGAAATTACTAAGGAACTGGATGGTTTGTTATTTGCATTTCAGGTCACTTCAGAGTCTAGTTTATTAACCACTGCTCAGAAGCTTCCTTCTCGCATGAAACACGGGATTTCTGCCACACTTTTGAAAGGGCTTATGCCTCTGTACTCTTGAACTGCATTTTAGCATAATTATATACGGATGCATTATATTGCTGCAGGGAAATGTACTGTGAGGGGAAAGGAGGCTGCAGTGGTGATATAAAGAAAGTGCCTGACCTGCTGAGTTACTCCAGCATTTTGTGAATAAATACCTTCGATTTGTACCAGCATCTGCGGTTATTTTCTTACACTAAAGAAAGTATTGTATCAATTCTCCAGTATCTTAAAACATATTTTTTAAATGATACTTCGGCAAACACGTCCTTCACGGTGAAGTTAATATCCAAATTCTCGTCAATCCTACTGTTAGCAAAGACAGATTAGCAAATGTTACGATTGCAGTTGTAGAAAGCTACATCTGTACATTTACGTGTAATTAATTCCTAATATTCTACAATTTACCTGTAAGATGCTGAGTGAATGTTAGGATGGAGTATGTATGCATTGTTGTGTTGTGCTTTAAACTTGAAAATCATTTGAAAGTCAAATCAAGTTGGTTTTTTTTCCCAAGTCAAGTCAAAAACAAATAGTCACACTTTGTAAAAATCAGTTCTGATTCTATTTATTGCAGAATACGAGTAATATCTCAAACATGGCTCTAAATTGGGAAGTGGAAGGAAGGAAAGAAATTACAATCACCAGGGAAGTGGTGCTTAGAAGAAAAGTCAGAGCTATGGGCAGGCAAGTCTCTGGATCGTGATAGTCTTCAGTCCAGTGTCATAATAGAAGTGATCATTGAGAACGTCGATAGCTTGGCTTTAATTTCCCAAAATTTCTTAGCTTAATGGAAAGTCCCATTTGATTGAAGAATAGGAAATATAACTCCATTATTTGAAAAGGGAAGATAGCAGGAAACTATAAACTACAGGGATGGCACTGCGGTGGGGCAGTAGAGTTACTGTCTTACAGCGACAGAGACTCGGGTTCAATCCTGACTATGGGTGCTGTATGTGCGGAGTTTGTACGTTCTGCCCGTGATCTGCGTGGGTGTTCTCTGGAAATTCTGGTTTCCTCCCACATTCCAAAGACATACTGGTTTGTAGGTTAATTGGCTTGGTAAAATTGTAAATTAGCCCCAGTGTGTGTAGGATAGTGTTAGTGTGCATGGATCGCTGGTCGGTGTGGACTCAGTGGGCTGAGGGGCTTGTTTCCGCCCTGTATCTTTATCTCTAAACTATACTATAGACCAGCCAGTATCAAATCAGTTAAATGGTGACTCAATTAGAGGTCATTATTTAATGATTTTTTATTTCAAGAAAATCTAAGACATCTTAATTGTTTGAAAGAGAAAAAGTGTTTGACCAATTTATTGGAGTTCATGAAGAAGTAATGTGCTGTGTGATTATGCTAGACTTTGACACCATAAATCACTCCATTCTCCTCACCCGACTTGAAACCTCCTTTAACATCACCGGCACAGCCCTATCCTGGATCAAATCTTACCTCTCCGACAGGCACCGGTTCATCTCCATTAACAACTGTAAATCCCCCACCGCTCCCCTCCCCCAAGGTGTCCCCCAAGGCTCGGCCCCCTCCTCTTCATCCTCTACCTGTTCCCCCTTGGTCAATTAATCCGCCGTCATGGTCTCAACTTCCACTGCTTCGCCGATGATATCCAGCTCCTCATCTCCACCAAGTCAATCTCCACCACCACACACACTACACTGACAAACTGCATCACTGAAATAAAATCTTGGCTTCAATCAAATTTCCTCAAACTCAACTGCAACAAATCCGAAATCATCATCATTGGTCCAAAAACGCTCACCAAATCCACCCAAAACTTCATCCTCAATATTGATGGTCTCCCAGTATCCACCTCCCCTTACATCCGGAATCTTGGAATCATCTTTGATCAAACCCTCTCCTTCAACAAACACATCAAACACATCACCAAGACAGCCTTCTTCCACCTCAAAAACATCGCCCGTCTCCGTCCATCCCTCTCCTCCACAGCTGCAGAAACCCTCATCCATGCCTTCATCACCTCCCGTCTGGACTACTGCAACAGCCTCCTCTATGGCTCACCCTCAAAAATCATCAGTAAATTTCAATACATTCAAAACTCCGCTGCCCATCTACTCACCCACTCCCCGATCCGTGACCATATCACCCCCGTCCTTTACAAGCTCCACTGGCTCCCCATCCCCCAGAGAATCCAGTACAAAATCCTCCTCATGACCTACAAAGCCCTCCATAACCTGGCCCCATCCTACCTGACTGACCTCCTCCACAGACACACTCCCACCTGCACCCTCCGCTCTGCTGCTGCCAACCTCCTGTCCCCCCCCCATCCAGACCAAACTCAGATCCTGGGGGGACAGGGCTTTCTCCATCGCTGCTCCCACCCTCTGGAACTCACTACCCCAAACCGTCAGAGACTCCTCCTCACTCACCACATTCAAAACATCACTGAAGTCTCACCTGTTCAGCACTGCCTTCAACCACTGACCGTCACCTCACCTTCTGTCTCCTTTTTCTGTTCGTTTACTTATTTATCTATTTATTTTCTTCTCTATGTTCTAGTAATCCCTGTAAAGCGTCTTTGAGTGTTTGAAAAGCGCTATATAAATGTAATGTATTATTATTATTATTATTAGACTTGGATTCCCAGAAGTTTTTGATAAAAGTGTGCTATTCAAAAATTATGGTAGAAGATGAAAGCTTTCGGGTCTCGACCCGAACATTCGCCCATTCCTTCTCTCCAGAGGTGCTGCCTGTCCCGCTGAGGGGTCTCCAGCTTTTTGTGTCTGTCTTAGGTGGTAACGTATTGGCTTGGATGAAAGATAAGACACCAGGAAACCATGGGTATTAGTTTTTCTGTGTTTGGCAAGATGAAATGATCTAGTGTCACAGGAATCGGTGCAGGGCCCTCAACTTGCAATTTATATAAATGATTTGGAAGAAGGTGCTGAAGTTACACAGGACACTTGTGGAAGGGTCTAAAACCAGGGGTCACAAAAGCAATGGATGGCCCATTTAACATGCGAGATAAATTTTTATCTGAAGTCTGAGTCTTTCGAATGCTGTGCCTCAAGAGGCAATGAAAGCTATCTGAGTGTTATTTAAAGCAAAGATTGCTTGATATTCAAGGAGGGAAATTTACAATAGGTAGACAGGAATACAGAGTTGGGATTAGAATCAGGCCTTCATTTTATTAAATGGCAGAGCAGGTTTGAAGGATTTGGGGGCATATTCCTAATTTAATATGTCTAGTGCTTGCATTTCTGATCAATTGGGGAACCCTAACTCTTGTGGTGTGGTGGCTGCTGTGTAGCTGGGCCTGCAACCAGAGACTGTTTCAGATCGTGTCTGAAGGGAAAGCAGTTTTTTAAGGGGCAACTGCAAATTTCAATCTCTTTGATATGGAACTGTTTTTTTTAAAACACTATTTTGTAATACAGTCTGATGTGATGTAAAGCATTCTTTCCGATTTGGGAATATAGTGCAATCTATGACAGATCGTGTGGAAAATAAGTTTATTTGAAAAGAGGAACTAGTATGTTTCACTACTTTCTTATCCCATTGAAAGAGGAACTTCATTGTGGGATCCGGCTTTGAGTTTGGGCCTATGATTATTACCCATTGTTATGCATTGTCAAGCTCAACCCTGTTATGCTGCCTTTTGCTAAGCATAAATTGGTCCAGTACAGATCTGTTTGAAACTCGAATACCTTCAAGTAGATTGACCAATTGCTGACACTGGTGAAAATACAATAAAGGGGAACTCCTTTAGTCATTACTTGCGGGGTTGATTATTACATTCATTGTTATCTTGTGAAAATAGTAGTAAAAAATGCATGATTAAGAAAAGAAAAACAAAAAGTGCTGGAGTAATTCAGCAGGTCAAGCAGCAAACCTGAAGAAGATATGTGATATTTCTGGTCCGGGACCCATCTAACCAATCCATGTCCTCCAGGGAAGCTGCCTGACCTGCCAGAGTTACTCCAGCACTATATTTTTTTGTAAAGCAGCATCTGCAGTTTTTTGTTTCTACGAGTGTGCATTAATACTGCACCAAATACCCAATTATTCAAAGATGATGTAAAGCTAATTCCATTGCCTCTCATTTACTCCACAGTTGTTTTTTTGTGTATGCGAGAATGCATTTTGGGCTTGCTTTTCCTGAAGTAACTTTGTGAGAGATTAGGCACAGGATGATTGTTTTTGACTTTCTTCCTCAAATTTCTCTCTGGCAGTTCATATCACAATCGTTAGGTTTTCTCTTGCACCACTGGTTTTATTTTGATCATGATCTAAATGCACAAAAAACAATCACACTGTATCCAGGTTTATTGGCCTATCAATGAGATGCGGATTCACAAAATAAATCTTCACTATTTGCCAGTGTAGGTAGTTATATAATAACTTAACTAAACCTGCAGGGGAGCAACTAAACCTGCAGATTGATCTCCATTGAAGTAAAAAGACTTTTTTACTAAAGTTGTGGTATGTGTTTTGGATCAGGTGGCAGTTCAAATGCTCAAACAAAAATACCAGAACTCGGCCAGTCAAGCAACATCAGTGTGAAAGTGAAACCAGGTTTTTTTTGTTTCTACGAGTGTGCATTAATACTGCACCAAATACCCAATTATTCAAAGATTTCAGATCAAAGACCCTTTATCGAACTGAGCAAGTTGGTCTAGGAAGGTGGGGGAGGGCAATAGGTAGGAACTCAAGGAATGTCTAACGGAGAATTAATAGAGAGTTAAGCTCTATCTCTCTGCATTATTGTCCATATCTCTCCTTTCCCTTTTCCCAAACTAGTTTGAAGAATGGTCTAGACCCAAAATGTCACCCATCCCTTCGCTCCAGAGATGCTGCCTGTCCCGCTGAGTTATTCCCGCTTTTTGTGTCTATCTTCAGTTTAAACCAGCATTTGTAGTTCCTTCCTCACAATAAGAGCTCAGCAGGCCAGGCAGCATCAGTGGAGGGAAAACAGGAAGACAGTGGGAGATCTGGGAAGGGGGAGGGGAAGAGAGGGACAGAGGAACTAACTAAAGTTGGAGAAATCAATGTTCATACCACTGGGCTGCAAGCTGCCCAGGCGAAATATGAAGTGCTGCATCCGCTGCTCTAGCTGTCAACTTCTTTACATCGGCAAAACCAAACGCAGGCTCGGCGATCGCTTCGCTCAACACCTGCGCTCAGTCCGCCTTAACCAATCTGATCTCCCGGTGGCTGAGCACTTCAACTCCCCCTCCCATTCCCTTGGAGGAATTCCCATTCCCTGACCTTTCTGTCGTGGGCCTTCTCCAGTGCCATAGTGGGGCCCACCGGAAATTGGAGGAACAGCACCTCGTATTTCGCCTGGGCAGCTTGCAGCCCAGTGGTATGAACATTGACTTCTCCAACTTTAGATAGTTCCTCTGTCCCTCTCTTCCCCTCCCCCTTCCCAGTTCTCCCACTGTCTTCCTGTCTCCACCTATATCCTTCCTTTGTCCCGCCCCCCTGACATCAGTCTGAAGAAGGGTCTCGACCCGAAACGTCACCCATTCCTTCTCTCCAGAGATGCTGCCTGACCTGCTGAGTTACTCCAGCATTTTATGAATAAATGCCTTTGGGATTGAAGCGTGGGAGGGTAGAGTTGAGCTTTATCTGTGTATTGTCTTACAAAGGTCGTAGAGTTTGTGTGATGTTATGCAGCCTGCCTACAGGGATATTGGGCAATCCCTGGTACAAACAAAGGAAGCAGGTTATTTGAAGCTGGAGAATTCAATATTGAGTCCTGCAGGTTGCAGTGTGCCCAGATGGAAAAGTGTGCCTTGAGCTTATATTGCGTTTTGTAACAGTGCAGGAAGCCATGGAGAGGTCAGTGAGTGGAACGGTGAATTAAAATGGCAGGCAAACTGAAGCTCGGGGTGCACTCCACACTGCAAAGCGATGACCCAGTATGTGGTTGGTTTCTCCACTCTAGAGGAGGCTATATTATGAAAACTAAGCATGGTGCAGTGGATTGACAGAAGTGTAAGTGATTCACTCCTTCACTGGAGAGGTGATTTTGTTTTATCTGATGGCATTGAGAACCGTGTTGAAAATATGCTTGTGAAAACTGGTATCTTGCCTAATTAGACGGAAACTCCAACCTGTTGCACAGTCCTTGAACTTAGATACTAATGTTTCAATTGGTAAAATGAAAAGGATTGAATGTTACTTGCAAACAGAATGGCATGTACCAGCGGCCTTCCCACTGAATTAACTGCTACATGGATCTGCACAAATATCTTGTCTTCTTACAACTAACTGCAAGTTCTTTCTGCTTGTATTGCTTTGAATCGAAAGTCGTAGCATGAAACAGTTAAAAGTTCTTTAAATTAGTTGAGTTAAGTACACATTAAATTGTTTGAATTTAATTTGCATTGGAGTTTCAATGTTTTCTTCCCCCCCCCCCCCCACCCTACTGCAGATCTTGATACAATATGGTGAGAAATACAAAGCTACTGAAGAACTCTTACCTTTACTGGAAGTCTATCGGATTTCTATCCAGAGCTACACAAGTGCAAGGCCTTGCCTAACTACAGAGTGCGCTCACATTAATTTTGTACTTGGTCAGTTAGCCGTGTAAGTGTCTCTTTAATTGCCAGCTTTTTCAAAGACATTGGAGCTGTAAGAATCCTGTGTTTTAAAAAAATAATTACATTTTTTTTAATAAATAAAAAATCATCTATATTTTATGTTCTTGACTACATTTCTGTGGATTATAATGAGATGTGACATGAAATGTTCGTTGATGAATTTGCTCAGCACAGCTTGTGTCTTTAGTGACAATCAAATGCACATCAGGTGATCTTTAAATCTGGACCTAACCACATTAAGGAAATTAATTATTTTTGTGAAATATCTAAAATACAAATTGCATTTGGTAAAAACATTGAGACGTGTTTTGTCAGCAAAATAGCTTTAAGTTCAGAAGTTCTGCAGCTAGCTTGTACAATTTTCAAAAGCTGTTTGTGACTGGATTTGTCAGCAAACCCTATAACTATGTAATTGGAACTGATTGCACAAAAAAGGTAGACCTTTAGTTTCTGTGCAAGCGTAATAAATTTAATAAAACGGTTCTGAATCTTTAAAAATCCAGATTATTCATGTATTTTTTTAAACTACTTTAGGAGCTGTTTTGAACTACTACTTTCACTTCCTGACAAAGATGTTTCACAAGACTTATGGCAGCAGCTGCAAGAGACATTGCAGGTGAGGGATTTGGTTCAGAAACTTGCTTAAATGTCTGATATTTCAAACAGAAAAATGCCATTTGGGTTTAGCATTAACTTCATAAGACGCAAGTCTAATTTATCAGTGTTCTTAAACAGCAATATCTGTATTTGGAGTGTTTAGATGAACATCACTTAATCCTTAGAAAAAACATACTATTTCAATGTTCTTGTTCTATCAACAAAAAAAATTGGTTTCAATTTGAGTCACTTGAAAGTCTAGCCTGTATTGAAACAAAAAACTTCCATTTATATTGCTATGAACCACACCTTTCAGATTTTCAGTGTAGTCATTTTCCATTGACCTGAGGGGAAATGTAGCAATGTCTATTATTATTACTATTGCTGTGCATTTTGGCAATACATCCTTACAATGCAACTGTTTGCATGGAATTGTCATTTTGATCTAAAATCTAGATGTTTCTAAGCTCATTTGCTGCTCTCTCTTAAATTGTAACCAAATCATACAAACTGGATCTTTGAAAAATAAATATACCGTTGCAGAAAATTGTGTCCGTACAAAATGTTGTCTTCATTTTTGTTTAATTCTGCAGTTGGGCATAATTCACCAGTGAATAATTCTGAAGTGTCTGTACTCTTAAATTATTGTTGTTTTATTTTGATAGGATTCTCACATTGCATTACTGGAATTTGGAAATAATGAATTGCAGGCACTGCTTGCAATTTCTAGAGAGGGGGGAGTTTGGAAAAATCCAGTTCTTCAGTGTATTCTTTCCAAGCAGACAGCACCTATCGAAGAGGGTAAGCATTAAATTAAAAATCCTGTGTGATTTAATTTTTAATTTGCCAGATTTCTCTTTTCCCTGTCTCTTTTTCCCAAGCAATTCAGCTGAGATGCACTTGAGATTGGCACAAAAAGGTGGAGTAACTAAGTGGGTCATGCAGCATCTCTGGAGAAAAGGAATAGGTAATGTTTTGGGTTGAGACCCTTCTTCAGACTGAGAGTCAGGAGAAAGGGAAATGAGAGACATAGATGGTGATATAAAGAGGTATAGAACAAATGAATAAAAGATATACAAAATAGTAACTGTTCATGGACAGGTGGAGCCCACAATGGTCCATTGTTGGCTCTGGGCTAGGTGATAATGAATTATACAGACAATGAAACTCAGCAGGATGACGGTGAAACTAGTACGACGATTAGGGTGGGGAATGGACGGATTACTTGCATAGCGCTGGATTGCAAGCTGCCCAAGTGAAATATGAGATGCTGTTCTTCCAATTTGCGTTCGGCCTCACTCTGACAATGGAGCGGTCCCAGGACTGAATGATCTGAATGGGAAGGGGAGATAGTGTTTGGCAACTAGGAGATCCCATATGCCAAGATGGACTGAGCGAAGGTGATCAGCGAAACAATCGCCCAGTCTACGCTTGTCTATGCTTGCTGCCCTTATCTGCTTTGAGGCACAGAGCAATGTACAGAATGGAATATTGTGGGGCAAGGGATAAACCCAGGGTTAAACAATCAGCTCACTGAAAGTCAGCATGCAGGTTAACAAGGTAAATGTTTGCTTTTACTAAGAGTGTCCCAGGATAGGAATAAATGTCTCGCAATTATACAGAGCCATGGCTACAGCATGCCTGGAGTATTTATGAAACATATACTTTCCATAGAGGGAGTCGAGCAAAATAAATCACCAGACGGGTTCCTGGGATAGTGGGTCTTTCATATGGAGGGAGATTGAGTAGCCTAAATGTACTTTTTTTTTGTTGCTCAGTTTCGGAAAAAAAACTTTGGGAGTCTAGAGTTGGGGATCACGTTCTCAAAATAAGTAGGCTGTCGAGAACTGAAATGAGAATTTCTTTCATAGAACGAGTAGTGATCATTGGGGATTGTTTACAACCAGGGAGCTGTGGTGGCCCAGTCATTGGTGCTGATTATTATTGTCACTTGAACTGAGATACAGTGAAAAGGCTTTGTTTTGCATTCTATGCAGGCAATTTGTGCCATAGATGAGTATATTAGGCAATGCAAAAGAGAAAATAGAGTGTAGAATATAGTGTTACAACTACAGAGAAAGTGTAGATTAAAAGCGCAAGGGCCACAATGAGGTAGATTGAAAGATCGAAAATTCAACCTTGGCATATGAGAGAAACATGGAAACATAGAAAATAGGTGCAGGAGGAGGCCATTTGGCTCTTCGAGCCAGCACCGCCATTCGTTGTGATCATGGCTGATCATTCACAATCAGTAACCCGTGCCTCCCTTCTCCCCATATCCCTTGATTCAGACTTGAATGGAGAGGTCCATTCAAGTCTGATAAGACCGGGAAAGAAGCTGCTCCTGAATCTGGTGGTACGCACTACCGAGTCCAAGGGGAGAAGAGAGAAAGATCGGGGTGTGGGTGTTTCTTCATTACATGAGCTGCTTGTCCAAGGCAGTGCGAAGTGTAGGTGCGGGTGAGGCAGTGCGAACTGTAGGTGGTTTGTTGGATGGTTGCAGCTTGATTGATTTCTGGCTATCGGAAGAACCAAGGAATATGAGGATAGGGCACAAATGTTTTTTGTTAAAGTGGAGCTTGTCAAACCTGGGCTTGTTGAATGGTGGAGGAATCTCAAGGGCCTCAAAAGCCGGCTCCTGCGACTTTCCCCTGTGTTCCTTAGGGTGTGCTCGTCCAGGTGATTTATGAAGTCATGAATCGTGAGATTTTTACAGAATGCGTATTCATGTCCACAACCAACTGGAACAATATCCAGTGATGCTTTAGATGAGATAATTCCAACAGAAGACTGTGATGTTGTTATCCTCAATTTAACAGCAGGAATAATTTGTCTCAAAATGGAATGATTTTATTCTAACTATCATTTTTGCATAAATTCCGTTTGTTTTTAATAATTTTTAAAAAAATTGCAGAGTAGGAATCCAAGTAGAGGTGAAGCAGTTTGCAGGTTAGACTAAATATATTTGACCTGTTCCAGTTAAAGTAAAGAACATATTGGTTTTAAGCGATAAAATAAACTTGTTTCTGGTTAAGCTGGTGGTGAAGTTGTTGATTAGATTTAGTTTAACATTCTTGTTTCATGCCGTGCTTGCCTATGTTGCTGCAATGTTTATCAAACTAGCCTTATTGTTTGCAGTAATGCCCTACGGTAGTATCAATAGTTTCACGTGAAGGGTTGCTCAGAAACTAACAGGGAAGCTTTCATGAGAATACAAAATGGACAGGCAGTTTAGGATTTTAGGAGAGGGCAGAAACAAAACCCAGGTCAGGAATTGTCCATGGTAAAGTTAACAAATGGGAATAGAGATTAACAAAACACTATGTTCAAAATTTAATTTCTAGCATAATTCAATTTTGCACAATGCAATTAGTACCACTTGTATTGGCAAGGAATAGAGGGAAAAGGTGACCTTCCACTTAATTATAAACTTTACTACCAAAGCTGCTTTAAATGAGTACACATTTCTTTTGCCTCCGAAAACAGAAATTTTGCATACATAATCTTTGTAGTTTTGAAATTACTGTTGCACATTGTCTTCCCAGGATGTTATGATGGTGTTTCTGAATTACTATTCCACAAATTAATAGGGGTCGATAGGGGTAGGTAGGGGTCGAGCTGTCTGTCCGTGGGTGCGGGGGGGGGGAGAGGGGAAGTTTTGTTGCCTCCATCACAGTGAGGGGGTGTTTGGAGTCACTGTGATGGATGTTTGTGTTGGGGTCGTGTGTCCTGTGTTCTTTTCTTTTTTGCTGTGTCTTGTGACTGCTGAAATTTCGTTCGGTGTTGTGCCAAATGACAATAAAGTTTTGTTATGTTATGTTATGTTATCACGTGTGCCGAGGTACAGTGAAAAGCTTTTGTGTGCAGAAAAGACTATACATGAATACAGATCAAGCCGTCCACAGTGCACTGATAAAGGGTACAACACTATTGCAAGCACTGTGAAGTGCATTTTAACCTAAACTTCTAAAATTCAATTTTTCTTTATCTCACTAATGTTTTCTTGGGATTAAAGGTTAATTTAATTCAAGATATTTTGGTTATATTTGGTGGTGACATGCCATCAGGACGTTGAAGCTCACAGAATATAAATAAACTATTGGGTATACTTCCTTTAATCTCTGGCACAAAGTTTAACTTGTGTAAATTAATTGTGGAATATATTTTTTTAGTGCAAGCTAATGCCGATACGCTGCAAAGTTGAATTCTGCAACCTGTACCTATATTTGTAGAATGTAATTAACAAGCGTTTTTGTTCATACAGTGAATGATTATTTGATCCATGAAGGACCAGCATTTCTTGAGATTCGCATTAAACATCTGATGAAAACTGATCGCAAGTTTGATGCAGTACTGCTTGCAAAGTGTTGTACAGAAAATGCAGAAATTAACAGCAAAGGTGCTTTTCGACAAATCTACCTCACTTGTCTCTGCACTATGGGACCCAATGAGGAGGCAGCTAAAGAGGTTAATGACTTTATATAATCATGTTTACCAGCAAAGTAGCTCCATGGAATGATTAGCTCTCGAGCTGAAAACGATTTGAAGTTGCCATTGGCCTGTCTATAATTCAGTTCTATACCGGCAAAAGCAAATTCTTCCATAATTGGTGTTACTGAATGTTGACAGAGGAAATAGATCCTTCACAGCACTGGGGGCCCGGGTTCGATCCTGACCTTGGGCGCTGCCTGGGTGGGGATAACTAGAACGGACTGTGGAATTTGAATGATGAGCCATGATGATGTTCAGTGGCTGAGCTCAGATGCTCCATTTTTCTGTGTGAATCTTGAGTGGAATGGAATTCAATATTAATTTATAGAGTTGGCTGTTGGCAAAATTGGGAGGAGCTGTCCATTTTGTTTTATCTGTTGGGAATAAATGATGACATTGAGAGCCAGCATGTGTAAACTGGTATCACCAAGATCATCCATTCTAAAATCTGAAGCATTCCTTTTGTAGATTGCACGTGTTGACTGCAAGGAAGTGCTGGATATTATTTGTAACTTGGAGTCTGATGGTCAGGACAATGCTGCCTTTATCCTGTGTACAACATTCCTAACCCATCAACTGCAACAGGAGAGTGTCTATTGTTCCTGGTAAGTTAGTGCATGGTTGTTTAAGACGACCAAGCAGCAGCTTTATATTTCATGTATTGTTCGTGCTTGTTACTGGTGTATCTGGCATGTTAACTACTTGTTTCCATTTAAAATCGACCGTTTTCCTTTGCAGTCATGTGAGGATTTGGAATGGTTGGGAGAGAAAGATTGCAAACGTTTATCTGAATTGATTGCACATCATGTTTCGTCATTAACTTTGAGGCAGGAACTGCACATGATGGTCTCCAACATTCACTTGCTCTCTTGAAGATGCAAATTAATTTTGTGCTTGTGTTAGTCCTTTTTAGATCTTTGCTTGGGTATTATCATTGGTTTTCATTGTATACAACTTTTGTGATGTTGTTTTTGTGCCTTTATCATATCATATCATATCATATATATACAGCCGGAAACAGGCCTTTTCGGCCCACCAAGTCCGTGCCGCCCAGCGATCCCCGTACATTAACACTATCCTACACCCACTAGGGACAATTTTTACATTTACCCAGCCAATTAACCTACATTGGGAACATTTTTCCTGCATCTAGCCCCTCGGGACTAAAGATTGTTTGTTCATGATGTACACAGAATTGGAATTGATAATTTGCTCTTCAGAACATTAAAGAATCACCCACAATAGATCAAACATGGTTAAAAATAACTATTGTGGACACACTTTTACATTATTGTTGCTTTTCTCAATGCATGCTGCTTTTATCGCGGTAATCAGTCCAAAAATATCCTAACCTAAAAATTCAAAGGCATATTGCTTGAAAAAAAGGGTTATTCACCTAAAAATAGATATTTTTTCTTCACAAAGGTAAATTGCTATAACAATCTTTTCTAGTTTGTTTAAGTAAGACCAGCATTATTATCCCATCTGGAATGCTCTTGAGGATGGTGAGCTACCTTTCAAAATAGGTGCAACCCTTTAAGTGGGAGTACTCTCATAATGCTTTAGCAAAGGGAGTTCCAGGATTTTGTCTGAGTGTCAATGAAGAAACATTGACATATTTCCAAATTGTTGTGGTGCATGACTTAGAGAGGGCATGCCTGTGGTGGTGTTCCTATGAGAGGCAATCTTGGCACAGAGTCACAGCATTCATCATGCTTGAAAGCAGAGCTAAATGTTAATACTGTCCTTTGGATAACTAACAGCAATGGCAAGTCTTGTTGACTCTCTCTAATCAATTGAATCGAAATTCTAATTACTTCCTAGCTCCCATAGCTTAGAGTAGATAGTTCAGTATAGAGCAGAAATAACCCCTGATGCTTTGTTTAAGCCTATCACCGGCTTGCTTTGGGCAACCATGGGAAAGCAGTTTTGTTATGTATTAGTTTAATTCCTGTTCAAAATGTAGTTTTCTTCCAGATCAAAAGCAAGTTTACAAGTGGCAGTCGATATTCTCAGGGTGCAAGTGGTAGTCAAGAGCGTTTGTCATGTGTTCCAAATAGGATAATGGAATTCTTACTTCCAGCAGCACAACAGAATATGTAAACAATATAATAAAGGAGAAAAAAAGATTTCATAAAACAAACAATAATAGTGCAAAAAGACAAAAGCAATGCCTCCAAGTCTATAGTTCACAACTTAGCTAGAGTTCACTGCACCTCAATAGCATTTACCCCCTACAGCCACTTCTGAATTTGTTTTTGTACAACGTGTTTGTTAGAAACCTCCAATCTGTGGCTGCACTCGGTCAAGGTTGGAGAATTGAATCAGTGCACTGCCACGTTATAAATTCAGATGGCGTAAAAATCTGTAAAGATATAATTGAACAGAAGATACCTTTTTTTTGCCCCCCAAAGGGAGCTCACTCTGTTTTGGAGCAAGTTGCAACGGAGACTGGATCCATCTCTGGATTCCTTCCTGGAGCGTTGTCGGCAGCTTGGAATTATTGCTAGGACTGTGTACCACATATTCTTCCTTATAAAAGTTATCCAATCTGAAGTAAGTAACCTGATGATTTCTTGTAGATGAAAACTATAGAATATGTATCTATGTACAATGTTTTCCTTAAGTAGATTTTTAACTATAATCTTGAAATTTAACTCAATACTTGCAATTTGTTATTCTTAACTAGAAAATTTCCTTATTGTCATAATGTACATAATGCTCTTTAATTATTTTAGTTACTAATTTGAATGTAATCTCGTGATTTTTCCCTCAAAAGCCTTTAAACCTACACCACCTTGGTTAGAATATAGTTCAATAATAAACACCCATAATTGTCATAAAATTGGAAAAGCCAATAATGATATCATGCCACTTGCAGTTAAGTAAGCTTGCAATCGCTAGATAAATTTTGACGGTGCTCTATGGAACTCTGAGTTGGAAAGGAGTAATTACTCTCTCCAGCGAATGGATATTTATCACACCTCAGAGTAAGCCTGCGTGTTCTGTTTAAAACAAACGATCAAATTCGGCACGGTGGCGCAGCGGTAGAGTTGCTGCCTTACAGCGAATGCAGCGCCAGAGACTCGGGTTCGATCCTGACTATCGGTGCGGTACTGTACGGAGTTTGTACGTTCTCCCCGTGACCTGCGTGGGTTTTCTCCGAGATCTTCGGTTTCCTCCCACACTCCAAAGACGTACAGGTTTGTAGGTTAATTGGCTGGGCAAATGTAAAAATTGTCCCTAGTGGGTGTAGGATAGTGTTAGTGTGCGGGGATCGCTGGGCGGCGCGGACCCGGTGGGCCGAAGGGCCTGCGCTGTATCTCGAAATCTAAAAATCTAAAATCTGTAGGGGAGATGCTTTGAACATTTTTCTCATGTTGTAAATTCTACGCCCTTAATTTTTTCACACGGCATGCATCAGTAGTTGTTTGCGTGAGATTGTAAGTGTCTGAGGTGGAAGGTGCAGCAATTGACCTGCTTATTAATGTTCTTCCCCCTCTCCAAATGAAGCACTCGTTTGTACCTCCCTGCACAACAATGTCACAACTTTTTAATTGAAGTATCACGAGGAGATCCTAACGCGCGCGGTATACATTTATTCTGCAAGGGAAAAACAACCTTAACCCTTTCTCCCCTGTTTGCTTCCCCAGGCAGAAGGAGCTGGTCTCCCAATCTCAATTGAACTTTGTGTAGGAGCTCTTCGTATTCCGTTTAATGAAAACGCAGAGATGAAGATTTCCATTTGTAAAACCATTGCCTGCTTGATGCCAGATGATCTTGAAGTGAGACGTGCTTGTCAACTCACCCAGTTCCTTCTGGAACCCACAGTGGATGCATACCATGAGGTGGAGCGGCTGTACAAGCAACCCGATCAAAAATACGATCAGGAAAACGGCCCTATTCCCAACTCATTACACTGTGAACTGCTGTTGGTTTTGAAAGCCCACTGGCCTTTTGATCCAGAGTTTTGGGATTGGAAAACTCTCAAGCGTCATTGCCGTGGGCATTTGGGTGACAAGGCTGATGCCATTTCAGAGGATGAACTCAGTGACAATGAGCTGGATGGTAATGAACTCTTTGATCAAATGAGTAAAATACCAGAGTCAATATATGATGGAAGGGGGAAGGATGGAGATGCTAGCAACAAAAAGAAAGAGAAGGTGATGTCTGAGCGATATTATAGGTGGCTTCAAAATATGTTCTTCTGCGTGTTGTGCAAGAAAGATTATGTTGTGGCTCGAATGGTACACCATGCTAAGACGCATGTCAGAGATGGGATATTTTCTTGCCCTGTATGTGCAAAAAAGTTTAAGAGAAAGGAACAGTTTACTCCACATGTAAAGGAACACATTAAAAAGCCCAAGAGAGAGAAAAAACAGAAGAAGAAATTCGAGATGGCTGAAAAATCTTTGCATCCTGCAATAAACGTGAATGTTCCCACTAAGCACCATTCTATCTTCGATGATGTGAAAGATTCTGTTAAAAAAGAGATTGAGGAAAATGACTACATAATATTCAGCGGAGCGGACTCTGTGGACGAAGATCAAGGTGATGTGTCCAAGCCTGAAGTAGATGAAACTGTTGTGACACAGTGGACAGAAAGTTATCCATGCCCGGGCACGGCATGCTCGAGATCTTTCAAATACTATAAGAACCTCACTGCCCATTTGAAGAACGATCACTTGGACAATGATGAAAATGTAAAGCACTTCCTTGAAATGAATAACAGGAAGGCACTATGTAAATACTGCAGGCGCCATTTTGTCAGTGATTACCATCTGAAAGCCCATTTAAAGGTCCACTCGGGCTTGCAGCCCTATATTTGCATTCAAATGGACTGTAGTGCCAGCTTCCAGGCTTTTGCCGATCTGGTGAAGCACAGAAAGCAACACAAGGAGTTCCGATCCAAATGCACGTTCAAAGGCTGCAGCAAAGTTTTCAGCGGGTCATGCTTATTGTATCACCACGAAGCCCAGCATTACAGGGAAGCAGCTTATTCATGCAATTTATCGGGCTGCAAGAAATTCTATTTTTCCAAAAGAGAATTCCAAACTCATCTGCAAACACATGGCTTGTCGAGTCTGGAAGAATTTGAGGCCAGACTTCTGAAAAAAGGAAGCGACTCCTCGGAGGACGACGGGTCTCAGCTCATGACCGGAGAGGAGAAGCCTTGTCCTGTGGTTGGCAACGTTGCAGAAAATGCAACTGAGAAACCAAACGAGAGTGCAGAGAAACCTTTACAGAGTTGCAGCTATTCTCTCCCGCAAGGAACGATAAAAACGGAAAAGGAATATAGTCCAGATGATTCTTATTGCCCTGCAAGGCTGGATGGGGATGGGGTTGATTCAGCCAGCAAGGGTAAATCTGCATATCCTAAACTCCAGGGTGTTTATTCAGAAAACCTGCTTGTGCCGTTAGAAAAGCTGGCATCGTTTAAAGAGTTGAGTGATATCGAGGACATGATGAAGGCAGCCACACTTCATCCTGAAATCAACAGGAGCTTAGCCAAGCACAAAATCACCACTAATGTTGCAGACAGCTTGCCAGGTTTAAATAAGCTTGCTTGTGGTATCGATGGCTGCAGCATGGTGTATACCTTGGCAAAGGACCTGAAGAAACACATTAAGGCAGCTCATCCAAATTATTATAAAGCGAAGAGGATTGATAAACACAGCAGAAGTGTTCTGAAAGGCTCTGATGCAAGTCAAGATGGGGATAAAGCTGAGATGGGAGAGCAAGCCTTATCAACGCAGCTGTTATCATTGCAGGGACAGGAAGGCCAGTCAGTTGCACCCATTGATGAACTTCGCAAAAACAAAAGTGTGTTACTCAAAGCGCAAAGAATTAAAAGGCCCAAGAATAACAGGAATGCCAAGTGGCCCGCTATCTTTAAGGACGATAAGTTTATATGCTCTCGATGCTTCAAGGAGTTTTCGAACCCCAAGTCACTTGGTGGCCACCTTGCTCGCAAAATAAAATGCCCTTTACTGGCCGGGAATAGCGCAGGGACTGATGCAGTTGAGCAGCTTGATAAAGTCGAGCCTCCAATCCAGCCCGCTGATGTTCCTGAGGTTTCAACACTCGAGGATCTCGTAAGGGCTCTGCAAAAGCTGCAGCTGAATAAATCTGAGGCAGTTGTGGACGAAGTGACAGAGTGTGCCTCTGCTTTATCTTCACCCCTGATAGAGCCTCTGCCGACCTCTACCACTGTCGCTTCCATGTCCACACCTTTAGGTAATGTTTCCCAACCACAGCCACTCTCTCGTGAGCTCTTCCAAGTCGATACATCGAATGAGGACTCGGGGGTCATTAAGCCATTTGTTTGCGACTATGAAGGATGTGCCTTTAAGGCAATGACCAAAGATGGCCTCATTAACCATTACGTTAAAACTCACAAGTACTCCAAGGACAAGGTTCTCCAGTTAAGCCGGTTTCAACTCAGGTTCGCCCCATTCAAATGCCACATCTGCCTAAGAACATTTACGAGAAAAACAAATCTCAGAACTCATTACAAACAAATGCATAGGTTCAGTAAAGAGGACATGCAGAAAGGAACGTTCTCGTATATAAACTGTGTTTCTGTTCCTAGCAATACAAATCCTCAGCTGATTGTGCCAAATATATTAATTAAAACTGAGAATGACTGTCAACTGCGCACTGAAGATAAATTGTGCAGCGCACCGAATGTCACTGAAAGGCTGGGTTTGTCTGAAGATCCTGGGTCAATTAAAACAGAAAATGGTTCCCTTTATCCAATGACCGTTCCTTGCCAGATTAAAGACTATAATTTATTTGGAGATGATGAGTATGTACAACTTGGCACACTGGGTGGAAGCTGGCGCCAGCCTGGAAGTGATTCGGAAAACACGATGAATGAGTCTTTCACGACAGAGATTGAATGTTCTGAATCTGCGGAATCGTTAAAATCCGAGGAGCTGCATCTGAACGGCAGCGTGGAATCTGGCGGCATGATGGCGGACAGCGCGGACGAATCTGAATCCAAGGAAGAAAGTCGGGGAAGCCGAAGAATTGGTGCTAAAAGTAATCTGTGTTACATGTTGAACAAGTATCACAAACCTTATCACTGCATTCACAAGGGCTGCTCTGCGGCATTCACCGGCCAGCCTAACCTGATACGCCACTACCAGACGGTTCATCAGTACAACCGGGAGCAAATGTGTTTGGAAGAAGATCAGGGAAATGCCAGGAAAGACATTACCAAAGTAAAGAAAATCTTCAAGTGCAAGTTTGAGGGTTGCACCAAACGCTTCCAGTATCCTCGCGTGCTTTTGCGACACTACAGTGAAATCCACAAGCTCGCAGGGGGCGAGGCGGGAAAGTTTGCTTGCAACCAGCTGGATTGTCTGTCCTCTTTTAACATGTATGGCAACCTCAGACGCCAGGCTTCCGACTTACAGTTCAAGTGCAGCATAGACGGCTGCAGCCGTACCTACACTATCCGCTCCAGCTACCTGCGTCACGTCCAAAGACAGCACAAAGCCCATTACAAGTCAATACTACTGAGGCCACGCAAAAACTCCAAATCCGACCGCAAGTCTAATTTGGAAAGATGCAACCAGGACTGTCTTGCTGGTGGTGCCAATGGTTCAAGTTCATCGGTTAAGGCTGACATGAAGCTGTTTGAGCAGGAGCCGCTCACTGATGAAGACAGCTCCAGCTCCCTGTTACTGCGTCCACCCAATTTGGGTCGAAACAGCAGAGAGAATCTCTCTGACGAGGAAAGCTGCGACTCCGAGTCTGAGGACGACTCCAATTTTGAAAATTACAAGGCGGACCTCGACTTGTTCAACTCATCCCTGAAACAGGAGTCTGCCTTTGAAAGCCGAGGGCATCTCACAGACGAGGCTTGCAACAGGAAAACAAAATTGGGGGCGGACATAAAAAGGAGTCTGGCGGACGATCATTCGGAAGACTCCAATGACTCCTCGGTGCAGGATGAGGACTGTGAGAGGAGTGGATCCTCTCTGGCTTACTGCGGTTCCTCAGTGGATGAGTACGATAAGGAGTTGAGGAAGTCGGGCAGGTGTCGTGATTATTTGTTGAAGAGCGCAGACCATGGGTTTGCGATGTGCAAGAACGAGGTTTTGAGGGATCAGTTCCCCTGCATGGTGGACGACTGCCAAACCGTTGTCCTGAGCCGGCGCAGCGTGCTGAGACACTACAAGATACTCCACAAAATGACCGCCAAGTACATTGAGCAGAATTTCAATACTCTTCTGGTGTGCAAGAAATATTCCGATCCGTCCCGCGAGAAAAAGGAACCCGATTCTCCGTTTCCCAAAAAGGCCCACTCTGAGCAGGGGGACGATGGTCCAGACTGCAGTGTACTGAGGCAACAAAATGGGGAAACCCCGCTGAAAACAGAGTTCAAAATGGAGCCCGAGCAGATTGGGTCAGGGCAGCAGTTGCAGAACTGCAGCGCGACACACGGAAACGGCGCCTTTCCCGGTGGTGGGAAAGCACTGTTTCCCGGGAAGTCGGTAAGCAGCAGTCTGGCATTGGGGATGGCGGGCAGAGGTCCGGGCTTCAAGGAAAACTATGCTAATCGGGCCTTCCTCCCGAAGAACGGAGGAGTCATTGCAAATATAGTGAAGCAAAGTGGCACCCAAAATGGCTCCGTGTTCCCCAAGTTGAAGCAGCCCTTGAAAAGGAAATCTGAAATGGAAGTTCAGCCGCAGAGAACGGACTCGGAGTATTTGACGCAGGGCTCCTTCTTTGGTAGCAAGGAGAACCAGCAGAACCAGAGTCCTCTGCAGAAACCATTTGATCTGACCACCTATAAACCTATAGGCTTCGAGGCCTCGTTTCTGAAGTTCATTCAAGAAAGTGAAGACACCGAGAACGACGTTGATGAGTCGTGGCATTGGGAGCCGCCTAAACGATGCAAAAAATTTGCTTCACACCAGAGGGAGTCAGCAGTGAACACTGGCCCGAATGATTCGACAGTGGAAAACTGTAAAGGGTGCAGTGCAGACTGTGACCAAAACGACACTGCTGTGCATAACAGTTTTGCAGCAATCCAGCCTCTAATTTCACAAGGGTCAACTCCTTCTTTGGAGAACTTACGAACGATATTGGATAAGGCGTTGACAGACTGTGGAGATCTTGCCTTAAAACAGCTTCATTTTCTTCGGCCAGTTGTGGTCTTGGAGAGGTCCGAGTTTTCCACTCCCCTCCTAGAACTGTTTCCAACAAAAAAGAGCGATGAACTCTGTGTGGGAAGTTCATAGGACTATTTGTATCTATTTTGCAAACTTAAAATCGCCATACTGTAACCTATGTAGAGAGATAAAAGCAGTGCTGCAGAGAATAAAAAGCGAATATGCCTGGGGCTTCCATTTGGGAAACGAAACCTTGGTTTGTTCTGGTTTTGTGCATGATTGTGTGTGTGTATACGAACAAGTATTAGGGTACTTATCGGGGATTAGTAGTTCTCACTAAGAACTTGAATGTGCACATACTGGTGCTTTTCTGTAATATATTATACACTACATCCCCTTTATGTATGGGTTTTGAGATAGTACACTGTCAATTAAATGGCAATTTTTCACAAAAAAACATTGTGCTGATGGATTTGTGCTATAAATCACATTGTATCGATGCTTTTGGAAAAAAACAGATTGGTCACCTTATTGATTTTTGGGGATCAAAGTAGCCTTGACAGTTATCAGTTTGTTTTTTTAAATGCTGCTTTTACTGCAGCAGGACTTTGGCAAACCCAGAATGGTTTTCTCTGAAATATTCTTGTAATCGTGTAAGAAATCTTCAAAATGGAACGTAAGAAAGCTACAAATTGGAACAAACACGGCAGCTGATTTTAATTTCTGATGAACTTCACTTTGACCATGACCGTCCACTGAAATGTTATTTAAAATGGGCTCAAGTTTTTTTCTGCTGTAAATGGAATTCTCTCTCTTAACTTACTACTGTGTAGCAATTCTGTTCTGAATTCAGCTTTTGTTTTAAAAAAGGACCAAATTGATCTCTGCAGTATTTTCCTCTGTATATTTTACATATTCTACTCTCGTAATATAGATTTTAACCTGAAAGATAGTGATATCATAAAGAAAATTAATTTGGTGTGTATGTATTTGGAGGTGGTGAAATAGCAAGAGATGACCTTCTGTTTAAGATATTTTGAAGTAGTGTTACTTATTTAACATGCAGTTTTTGCTAAGAAATTTCAAAATGTCTAAATAAACCTAGAACATTTTTGCCAGTACACTATACTACCTTTCTAGTGAGGTTTATTAGTGACACTTGGTGACAAACACAGAATGAATGATCAAAGCAAACTTAAATAGTTCCTTGGAAGCACCAAAAAGGGTTTGGTAACATGAAATTACTAAGACAGACACAAAAAGCTGGAGTAACTTAGTGAGTCAGGCAGCATCTCTGAAGAAAAGGAATAGGTGACGTTTCAGGTTGAGATCCTTCTTCGACCCGAAATGTCACCTATTCCTTTTCTCCAGAGATGCTTCCTGACCCGCCGAGTGACTCCAGCTTTTTGTGTCTATCTTCGGTTTAAACCAACATCTGCAGTTCTTTCCTCCATATGAAATTACTAAGTATGTAATCAAGTTTGATATTTGATACATTATTTTAGAATACTCCATGTCAATCCAAAGATTTTTCAATGGAGCTGTTGAAATATACTAAGGTAGGTTAACTTTGTGAACCCTTGAATCAAATGCCATTAACTGAATATAAATTTGTTGTAATTAGAATCACATTGAACTGTCTATGTCTTGTGATTTTTAAAGATAGTGAAATCTGTGGTTGTACTACCTGTGGGTTAGAGGTATTTCCTCAGAGAATGCAAAATGTGTTCAGTAGTAACAGTGGGGATTTTAGGAGCTCTTGAGATACCCTGGTTTCTTTATCACAGCATGATATCCTCTGGGCTGTAGTGTTAGGAATATTAAGAGGCTCTTAGTCCAAGATTTATGGCCCATGATTAACTAAAACTAAGGTAAAAAGTAAACACACAACTCGTGATAGGGATTGTCAGGGTGAATGCAGTCTTTTACCCAGAGTTGGGGAATCAAGAACCAGGTTTAAGGTGAGAGAGGAAAGATTTAATAGGTTCCTGAGGGACATATTTTTCACACACTGGGTGGTGGAGAGGTAGAACGAGCTGCCAGAGGTGGTAGTTGAGGCAGGTACTATAACATTTAAAGGATATTTGGACAGGCACTTGGATAGGAAAGGTTTAGTGGGATATGGGCCAAATGGGGCAGATGGGGCATCTTGGTCAGCATGGGCAAGCTGAACCTGTTTCCATGCAGTATGACTCTGACTTCAGAGGGAGAAAGGGAATTGGAGATAGTTACAGCCTTTCTGGTTTTTCTTTCCTGGTTGAAAAGTGGGCTTCACTTTGCAAATGTACATTTTTATTTTTTAGGTACAAGTTGACTACAGAATTCCATGTTATCCTTGTTTGTAATGACTGGTGTCACCTGAGCTATTGGTTTCTATTGAGTTGCTTCAGACTGAAGAAGGGTCTCGACCCGAAACGTCACCCATTCCTTCTCTCCTGAGATGCTGCCTGACCTGCTGAGTTACTCCAGCATTTTGTGAATAAATACCTTCAACATGCATGTTCTGATCGCTGTTGTCTCGCCTGCCTGTGACCAACTGTAGCAAATTTGAACTGAATTTATCCATGTTTGTGCTGCAATGTTTCATCCAAAATGTAAATGGAAAGTTAAACCGCTCAGTGAAACGTAAAGCAGTTCACAAACTTTTGCAATCGTTGTAAAAACAGAGCCACGCTCTATTTTCCAACACTTTAAATAACATTATGACTTATTTCAGACACATCTGTTCAACTCTATTCAGCTTCCCCATCAAAGTACCTATTGCTGGAAGATGCTGGGAGCTCAGCATTTCCTTCTTACTGATTTGTATGGACATGCATCTGCCTCTCTGTTCCCCCCACTTTAGCTTTTCTATCCTCATCTTTTGTTTATTTTGTGGTGGGTGGAAAGGTGGTAGAAGAAACGATAACTATAACCAGTCTTTAAATGGAAAATTGATAGCAAAGGGGCCCAGTGTCTCCATTTCCATCGCTCCCTCGATTTGCAATGGTTCCTCTTCTGATGAGAGGTGGAATCATTTTTCCTTTGTCATGCACCAGTCTTTACACAAATGTCTCATTCCGCTCCCAGTCCTTCATTGAGTGAATCTCGCACAACACAAGACCAAAGCTACAAAAAAGATGATTATTTTCCTCACCATCTATGTTAAATTGGAAATAAATTGTAATCTTAGCAGTGCTTTTTAAGCAGTAATTTGTAATAGTCTGTCATGTGGAGGCAAAATTTGCCAATTTAAAGTAGTTTCTTACGAGAGGTAGTTTTGAGGGGAAGCCTATAGAACAGAGAACAGCACAATGTCTATGCTGAACATGATGCCAAAATAAACTAATAATAATAATAATGCATTACATTTATATAGCGCTTTTCAAACACTCAAAGACGCTTTACAGGGATTACTAGAACATAGAGAAGAAAATAAATAAATAAATAAGTAAACGAACAGAAAAAGGAGACAGAAGGTGAGGTGACGGTCAGTGGTTGAAGGCAGTGCTGAACAGGTGAGACTTCAGTGATGTTTTGAATGGTGAGTGAGGAGGAGTCTCTGACGGTTTGGGGTAGTGAGTTCCAGAGGGTGGGAGCAGCGATGGAGAAAGCCCTGTCCCCCCAGGATCTGAGTTTGGTCCGGATGGGGGGGGACAGGGGGTTAGCAGCAGCAGAGCGGAGGGTGCAGGTGGGAGTGTGCCTGTGGAGGAGGTCAGTCAGGTAGGATGGGGCCAGGTTATGGAGGGCTTTGTAGGTCATGAGGAGGATTTTGTACTGGATTCTCTGGGGGATGGGGAGCCAGTGGAGCTTGTAAAGGACGGGGGTGATATGGTCACGGATCGGGGAGTGGGTGAGTAGACGGGCAGCGGAGTTTTGAATGTATTGAAGTTTACTGATGATTTTTGAGGGTGAGCCGTAGAGGAGGCTGTTGCAGTAGTCCAGACGGGAGGTGATGAAGGCGTGGATGAGGGTTTCTGCAGCTGTGGAGGAGAGGGATGGACGGAGACGGGCGATGTTTTTGAGGTGGAAGAAGGCTGTCTTGGTGATGTGTTTGATGTGTTTGTTGAAGGAGAGGGTTTGATCAAAGATGATTCCGGATGTGAGGGGAGATGGATCCTGGGAGATCATCAATATTGAGGATGAAGTTTTGGGTGGATTTGGTGAGCGTTTTTGGACCAATGATGATGATTTCAGATTTGTTGCAGTTGAGTTTGAGGAAATTTGATTGAAGCCAAGATTTTATTTCAGTGATGCAGTTTGTCAGTGTAGAGTGTGTGGTGGTGGAGATTGACTTGGTGGAGATGAGGAGCTGGATATCATCGGCGAAGCAGTGGAATTTGAGACCATGACGGCGGATTAATTGACCAAGGGGGAACAGGTAGAGGATGAAGAGGAGGGGCAAGGACTGAGCCTTGGGGGACATCTTGGGGGAGGGGAGCGGTGGGGATTTACAGTTGTTAATGGAGATGAACTGGTGCCTGTCAGAGAGGTAAGATTTGATCCAGGATAGGGCTGTGCCGGTGATGTTAAAGGAGGTTTCAAGTCGGGTGAGGAGAATGGAGTGATTTATGGTGTCAAAGGCGGCGCTGAGGTCAAGTAGGATGAGGATGTTGAGGATGCCGGCGTCAGAGGAGAGGAAAAGGTCGTTTGTGATTTTGAGGAGCGCAGTTTCAGTACTGTGGTTGGAGCGGAATCCGGATTGGAAAGTTTCATACAGGTTATTGGTAGAGAGGTGGTATTTGAGTTGAGAAGCTACAGCACGTTCCAAAACTTTGGACAGAAAGGGTAGGTTGGAGATTGGTCTGAAGTTGTTTGGGGTGTCAGGGTTGAGACCAGGTTTTTTCAGAATGGGGGTGACAGCAACTAATCTTTCTGCACATGATCTATATCAGTCTGAAGAAGGGCCTCGACCCGAAACATCGCCCATTCCTTCTTTCCCGAGATGCTGCCTGACCTGCTGAGTTACCCCAGCATTTTGTGAATAAATACCTTCGATTTGTACCAGCATCTGCAGTTATTTTCTTATATTATATCCCACTGGATATCTATGTGATAATCTTAAAGCCTCTTAAACGCCACTATCGTGTATAGCGATATGCCTGTAGATAATAGTGGCAGGGTAATCACACTTTGGCTATTTCCTGCATTAATGAACAAATATTAACATTCTTTTTGGGTTTGGGACTTTACAGGTTTTGTATTTATATTTTGCATTCACTGTTTTGAAACCCCCTGCGTGGCATCTAAGTGGCACAGTGGGGCAACAGTGGAGCTGCTGCCTTACAGCGCCAGAGGCCCGGGTTCGATCCTGACTACGGGTGCTGTCTGTACGGAGCTTGTACGTTCCCTCCGTGACCTGCGTGGGTTTTCTCCAGGAGCTCCGGTTTCCTCCCACCCTCCAAAGACGTACAGGTTTGTAAGTTAATTTGCTTCGGTAAGATTTTAAATTGTCCCCAGTGTGTAGGATTGTGTGAGTGTACAGGGATCGCTGGCCGGGGCGGACCTGTTTCCAAGTTGTATCTCTAAACTAAAGACCTGCAGTATCTAATACTTGAATTGAGATGCCAGCTTCAGAGAGAGTGGAGAGAAACAATGCAGGAAGCCATGCACAGATTTACACTGCAGCTTGACAATTGCTGTCATCAGCTCGATAATCTGCCAAGAATGTGCCAAAAGAAAGTTCAGGCATCAATTTGTTTTAAATTACTGGCCAGTCTATTCAATGGTTTGGAATGGTAAGGACATTTTTGATGAGCAGATTTTTTTTAAAGCCTTAAATGATTCAAAAGTCAGCTTAATAGGGATTCGAGTTTGCTTCCAGCCTGGGTCTGTAATCTTAATTTGTATAATTAAATAAAAGCCTAATTAAGTATGAAGAAGGGTCCTGACCCAAAATGTCACCTATCCATCTTCTCCAGAGATGCTGCCTGACCCGCTGAGTTACTCGGGCACCTTGTGTCCACCTTTAGCCCAACTTGTACTGTTCTTTCTCATTTAACCGCTTTGGCATTGTGTTCTTGATGGTGAATTTACACTCCCTGCACTCTCCTGATGCATGGAACTGTAGGCAGTGGTCCAGCATTTCTTCGTCAGTTTTGAAAGCATCCCCACTGGAACTACAGGCCTTGATTTCAAGCAGCCAAATAAACATTTGGCTGCAATTGGAAATGCAGCCTAGCAGAATTGAGTGCGTGCGGTGTGGCTGGTAACCGAAGATTCCTGAGAAACATCAGTAAGAAAGCTGCCAGTTGCTTGTGGCTGGGATGACTGTCATCTTGGAGATAAAAGGCACCCACTTCCTCTTATTCTGGCTGTTATTATGTACTCAGGACTGTTCTGACATGTACTCGGGCAACCCTGACATTTAGATATATTAGGTTTCCTCAGCCTGAGAAAGCAAATCCAGTTACCATCTTCTGGCACAGAAAAGAAACAGCTAAATTATTGAGACATGAACTGCAGATACTGGTTTACAGAAAAAAACCCCGCCAAGTTCTGGATTAACTGTGGGTCAGGCAGCATCTCTGGAGAACATGGATGTTTTTGGTCAGTCCCCTTCTTCAGACCAAAAACGAATGAATTTTTGAGTTGCTACCAACCTGGAAACCGATTATCGACCCACAGTGCTGGAGTAACTCAGTGGGTCAGGCAGCATCTCTGGAGTAAAAGGATAGATGATGTTTCAGGTCGAGATTCTTCAGACTCATCTGAAGGATCCCGACCCGAAACGTCACCCATCTTTTTTCTCCAAAGAGGCTGCCTGTATCACTGAGTTACTCCAGCGCTTTGCATCTATCTTCGGTGTAAACTAGCACCTGCAATTCTTTGTTTCTACAACCTGGATACCCAGGTCTATACAGTAAATCTAACAGAAAATGGATTTGTACGCGTAAGTGTCAAAGCATAACATGAGTGCTTGCCTTGCAGTTTGTGGAAAATCTGCATGTGTATTTGATCTCCATGGACCTACAATGTGCTAACAAATTAACTTGAGCTTGGCAGCAACCCCATGTACATATTTCACTTTAACATGCTCAGCCAAAGACGAATCTGGCGACAAATGTTTGGCACAAATCTCATGGCTAGATTTAGAATATAGCTCTCTGGTGCAGAGAATTCCAAAGAATCCTGTCCCTTGAAGAAGAACTCGGATATCACCATTTTAAAAGGCAACTTTTTTTCTACAACCAGGTTTTAGATACCGTAGGCCAACTATGACGCAATCTATACTCATGATCACTAAATTACACTGAAACAATAATCTCTGACATCCAGCCTATTAATTTCCCTTGAGAATTACTGCTTTCAGTACAATCATCTTTCATTCATCCAAATTCCAATGACTTTCAACCTTTTTATACATCAACGTCTTTATTACATAGAGCTCTTCATCCCAGATATCAACCAAGTGGTCTTCTGCACTGTCTTCAATACGACTACATCCTTAAATTTAGTTTGAGAAACAGCATGGAAACGGGCCCTTTGATTTACCGAGTCCACACTGACTAACGATCACCCCTATTCCACTTTTGCATCGTACACACTGAGGGCAATTTACAGAAGCCAATTAACCTACAATGGAACACCTGGAGAAAACTCACGTGGTCACAGGGAGAACGTACAAACTCTGCACAGACAGCTGCTGTGCCACTGTGCCCACCCTTAAATGTGGAGACCAAAACTGTGTTCTTGATAGTACCCTGTACAATTGCATCAAATAATCTCTCTTGTATTCCATAACCTTTGTAATAAAATCCAGAATCCCAATGGCATTTTAATTTTGTGCTGCATGTCAATCTTTTGAGTTTCAAAGCCAGCCCTTTGAGCTTGTTGGAAAGACCAAGCAGAATGCCTGGTCAGAGACTGATATATGGTTTGCACCTGTTGTTTTGTGCAGTATTAAGTTGCTGTTAAGATTTGGGAAGGTCTTTAGTGAAGGCCATAAGTTCAGTTTCAGTTCAATTTAGTTTATTGTCATGTGTACCGAGGGTACAGTGAAAAGATTTTGTTGCGTGCTAACCAGCCAGCGGAAAGGCAATCCATGATTACACTCAAGCCATTCGCAGTGTACAGATACACGATTGGCTCAATTGTAATCATGTATTATCTTGACGCTCAACATTTTTAGATTTTACACAATTTTGAGGCATTGAGATGTTGCTGGTCAGATCATTCCATCAAGGTCCAGTTCTAATTGACTGTGAACTCCGGCTTCGCATGCTTTTTCAGACGGCACTTTAGAGAACCACATGGGATGGATCTAGATTTGCGTTAAGCCCACACCTGTTAAGGATGTGGCATTTCAACCCCAAACCGCATTAGTGAACCAGATGGGTCTTTCGGACAAGATCGACATAATGCTGGAGTAACTCAGCAACATTCTCAGGCAGCATCTCTGGAGAGAAATGATGGGTGATGTTTTGGTTCGGGTTGCTTCTTAAGACTTTTAGGAATGTTAGGTAGTATTAATGTCATTGTTTTTTTTTCCATTTTCAATTCCAGTTTCGTGACAATTTAACCTCTACAAGTCAAATTGCCATGATGCAATTTAAATTTAAGTCTGGATTATTAGTCCAAGCCTCAAGATTTCTTGCCCGGTAATTTAACATCTGCGTTCCCACCATCTGCCACTGATCTTTAAATTTGCCATACAGTACAAAAAGCAACAGGGCACACAAAATACTTTTTAACATGAACATCCACCACAGTGACTCCTCCACATTCCTCACTGTGATGGAAGGCGAAAAAAAGTTCAATCTCCCTCCTTTGTCCTCCAGCAGTCGGGGGCCTCTAACCTTCCGATGCCGGGGGGAGTGGAGGGGGGGGGTGTCAGCTCCCCCGTGCCGGCGATCTACCCCGGGTCGGGGCTATCGTCACCTCGTGTAGCTTTTGGAGCTCCCGACCGGTTTCAACCCAAGACTGCGAGCCCCTTGACGTTAAAGTCTGAAAGCCGCGTTGGAGCGTCGATCCAGGCAAGGAATCGCACGCTCGGATGTTAAGTCTACCCCCCCCGCGGTGGGGCTCAAAGTCAGTCTCGGGCATGGCATCCAGCTCCACGATGTTAGGCCACAGAGTGACCAGAGACACGATCCGGAAAACAATCGCATCTCCGGCAAGGTAAGAGATTGGGAAAAAAACGTTTTCCCTGACCCCCCCCCCCCCCCCCCCCCCACATAAAACAAAGCACAGAATATTTACACAAACTTTGAAAACTTACCAAAAATAACACACAGATTTTGCAAAGGACAGACAGATGGTAGGTGAGGCAGCCATCGTGCGGCACACCCTGGTTTCATTTTTGTCTCGTTTTGAGTTTTGAGAAGATGTCCCCTTTCAACCCATCTTCCGTATTATGAATCAGACCTGTGAATGTGGGAGGAGACCTGAGCACCCAAATGAAACCCACAGTCACAGGGAAACTCCGCACAGACAGCCTGGTTCTGTGGCACTGTTAGGCAGCAGCTCTGCCAGCTGTGCCACCCGACAGTTAATAGATTTTATTTGGTCTAAGATACATCAGGAGACAATAGCTGAGGAACTCCAGCCACAATCTATACTCCCATCACTCCAAATTACAGTTAAACTATAATTTATATTGTTAACATTTCAGTATTTATTTACATTGGGCACTTTGAACCACATGTTTCGTATTAATGAACTTCATGAGGCACTTGGCAGATGTAAAGGAACACATCGGATAAGTCTGAGATAAAGCCTCCTAGCTCAGCTTTGACTGGGTTCAATGTGTCAGTCACATGAGAACTGTTATCATTAGAACCTTGAAGGCCAGGAATGCTGATAACGATGGGAACAAAAACTGAATAGCTGGGATTGTCCATCGACAAGTGAACTGTTAATCAGCTATGTACTCGAGGCACAGTGTATTCAAGTAAGGGAGGGGGTCTCTACATTAAACCTGCTTACAAAATGAAGATAGATACAAAATGCTGGAGTAAATCAGCGGGACAGGCAGCATCACTGGAGAGAAGGAATGGGTGACGTTTCGAGTCTTCAGACAATGTACTTGCAAAGCAAGGGGAATCGGTAACCTGACAAATAGTCCTGCACATATCCCAATGATTTGCATGTAAAATACCTTGTGGAGACGAGGAACTGCAGGCAGACACAAAAAGCTGGAGTAACTCAGCGGGTCAGACAGCATCTCTGGAGGAAAGGAATTGGTGGCGTTTCGGGTCGAGACCCCTCAGATTGTAGATGCTGGTTTACAAAAAAAAGACAATGCTGGAGTAACTTAGCGGGTCAGGCGGCATCCCTGGGGGACATGGATAAGTGATGTTTAGGGTCAGCATTACTGTTCTTTGCCTGGCCTGCTGAATTACTCCAGCACTTTGTGTCTTATTTTGTAACCCCGCATCTGCAGTTATCTTATGTCTCAATGCTGTTCTTCTGGCTGCTCCACATAACCTTAGATATTTTTTTAGAGTGTCGAAGGAAACTGATGTCAGGCTTGAATATACCTGGTGTTTCAGTGCTTTCTGAGAGGGGAGTTTGTAACTCATGTAGCTCTTGAGATATGAAATTCCTCCTCCCCTCGATTTTAAATGGGTGACCCTCGTATCCCCAGAGTATCCACTGCTCCCATCACCACACTCTCCCACCAGGAGCTACACCCTTGAACTATCTAGTTGCTTAAGCCGCTCAGAATATTCAACACTTCCAAGAAATCCAAAGGGAAATGTGTATGCTTGTTGCCCATCCCCCCTACTTTGCATGTTATCTGCCAGGGCCAAGGATGAGATCTGTTGGCCAGACACGTGGCCACATTTGTGTACTGCCTAGGTGAGGTTTGCTGTATGATTTACCGGGTTGCAGGCAAAACAAAGAATTTCACTGTACATTAGGGTTGCCAACTTTCTCACTCCCAAATAAGGGACAAAAGGTGACGTCACCGCCCCGCGCCCCACGTGACCTCACCCAGTCAGCGGTCACGTGCTCCCGCTCCACCAATGCAACCTCTGTTAGTGGCCTCCGGGCCTACACTGTCCAGGCCTACAGCGGCCCCCGGGCCTACAGTGTCCAAGCTAACAGCGCCCCCCCCCCCCAGGCCTAATACGGTACAAGGGCGGTCCCGTAGGGGACAAACCAATTTAGCCCAATATACGGGATGTCCCGGCTAATACGGGACCGTTGGCAACCCTACTGTACATGGGAACATGTGACCTACATGTATGTAGGTTAATTGGCTGGGTAAATGTAAAAATTGTTCCTAGTGGGTGTAGGATAGTGTTAATGTACGGGGATCGCTGGGCGGCACGGACTTGGAGGGCCGAAAAAGCCTGTTTCCGGCTGTATATATATGATATGATATGATATGATAAAGTATTGAATCATTGAAATCTGTTTGCTTTTTTCAGTAGAGGCTTCAATGTGATAAGTAGGAAGAAACTGCAACTACTGGTTCACACCAAAGATAAACTCAATGATGGAGTAACTCAGTGGGACAGGCTGCATCTCTGGAGAGAAGGAATAGGTAATGTTTCAGGTCAAGACCTTTTTTCAGACTAGTCTGAAGAAGTGTCTCGACCCGAAATGTCACCTATTCCTTCAATATGATGAGATTCCTCTGTAGCTGTGTACCTTACTGGATGTTGCTTTAATTGAGTATTTCTCCCATGCCCGAGTTGCTACTTACACCTGCCATGCTTTATCCAGCCCCTCCTTTCTTCTAGCATTCTACCCCCCCCCCAATCTTTATGAAGAATGGTCACAACCCAAAATGTCACCTCTCCATGTTCTCCAGAGCTGCTGCCTGACCTGTTGAGTTACTCCAGCACTTTGTGTATTTTTCTGTAAACCAGCCTTGTTCCCAGATTGCTACTTGTACATAAGATGGACACAAAGTGCTGGAGTAACTCAGTGGGTCAGGGCAGCATCTCTGGAGAGAAAGGATGGGTGATGTTTTGGGTCGGGACCCTTCTTCAGACCCTCCTCCTACTGTTTAAGTCAACGTTCTCCTCCAATGATATTTCACATTTAATCTCCAGTGTGTTTTTATTAATAGCTAGCTCACATGCAACCTACTATTTTTTTTAAAAAGCACAGTGAAGATTAAATTTACACTGCGTTTTGCATTTGTTGGTTTATTAGAACACTTTCACATGCTCTGGGTGTAAATGTGCTAGATCCAGGAAGATCTGCAGTTGGGTAAATCAAATGAGGAGGGCACAGTGTGGCAGTGGGTAGAGCTGCTGCCTCACAACACCAGAGACCGTGCGGGGCACATTCGTGACCTCGGGAGCTGTCTGTGTGGAGTTTGCACAGTCTCCCTGTGCTCCGGTTTCCTCATACCTCTCAAAGATGTGCTGGTTTGTAGGTTAATTTGATCTCTGTAAATCGCCCCTAGGGACTGGATGAGAAAGTGGAATAACCCTGAACTAGAAACGAGAACTGCAGATGCTGGCTTACAAACAGAGAGACACAAAGTGCTGGAGTAACTCAGTGGGTCAGGCAGCATCTCTGGCGAACATGGATTAGCTCTGAACTACTGTACGTGGACTTGGGGGCATTGGTTTGGTCTTTTTGCGTGTGTGTGCGTATGTGTGTATATATAGGAAAGAAAACTGCATATATATACGCACAGACACAATAGTGCAAAAAGACAAACATATCTACAGACATATATATAGGTTATGTACACATACAAACACTGAACTTTTTAATCAATGTTATTATATTGTTTACAGTGCACTATGTTTACATATTCCGTTGTGCTGCTGCAAGTTAGAATTTCATTGTTCTATCTGGGACACGACAATAAAACATTCTTGACTCTTGAATTGAATAAGTGACGTTTCGGATCGGGATGCTTTAGATTAATTGCAGTGGAGGGGGAAGCTGGAAGAGCTGGCTGAAGTACAGTCCCAACCCGATACATCACCTGTCCATGATCTTGAGGGATGCTGCCTGACCCACTGAGTTACTCCACCACTCTGTGTCTCTTTTATATAGAACTAGTATGAATGGGTGATTGATGGTCATTCTGGACCTGGTGGGCCAAAGGGCCTGTTTCCATGCTCTACCTCCCAATCGCTCAATTTAACAATCCCATACACTGAGAAACGCAGTGATATCTCTCTGCTTTTATCAGGTAGCAGGTTTAGTTATGTGATGCCAATGAGTCAGAATAATTGTAAGAATACATTTCAATACATCAACTATTACACAAAGTGAGATATTGAAGTGAACAGTACTTCCCCTAACATTGTTTTAACAGATTAGTACCAATGGTATAACATTTAAATAATTGGATTGCAATGATTTCCAGTAGGTCTTTCGTAAGTTACATCCACTTTATATAGTTGCCAAGTTACAGTTATATAATGCAGCGTTATTCATAGAGATCAGCACTTAATATTCAATTAATTCTGCTATAGCACACTCAAAGAACAATTCTGAAAATGACTTGAAGTAGTTCACACATAACATGTAGCAGTCATTGAAGCCTGTTCTAGACACCAAGACCAAAGATGCTAACGATGCAGTACATAGTCTTGTTCTCCCACCTCACCGTGCAGCTTCCTGAAAGTGAAAAATAGACTTTCGACTTTAGGCATACAGAGTGGAAACAAGCCCTTTGACCTACCGAGTCCGTGCCCAACATGAGCACTATCCTACACACTAGGTATAATTTTTTTACAATTTTACACCAAAGCCAATTAACCTGCATTGCTTTGGAATGTGGGAGGAAACCGGAGCACCCGGAGAAAAACCACGCGGTCACAGGGAGAACGTACAAACACAGTACAGATGGCACCCGTAGTCAAGATCAACCCCTGTAGCGCTGTGAGGCAGCAACTCTACCGCTGCGCCAATGTGCTGCCCCACAGTGGAGCAAGTGACAAAATTAGACCAAGAGATGCACATAAGATCCATCTTGGTTTTTACTTTGTTCCTTCAAGATTACTGTCCTTAGGAAAGTTTATTTTCATTCATAAATTCATAAGTGATAGGAGCCATGTGGCCCATCAAATCTATTCCGCCATTTAAAAATAGCTGATCTCTCTTTCCCTCTCAACACCATTCTCCTGCCTTCTCCCCGTAACCCCTGGCACCTGTGTCCTGATATATTCTTTACTCAGTCTTACTTTTGGCACAAAACATTTTGGCTGACAATGTATTCAAAACTGTAATCAAATTCTCAGTTGTCTTGCTTATTTAGAACAAGCTGAGTGGGAGGGAATGAGACGTCTCATCTCATCTCATGGTGAAGCAGAGCAGTTGAAGGTGCATTCAAGAGAGCTAGATAGAGTTCTTGAGGATAGCGGAGTCAGGGGGTATGGGGAGAAGGCACGAACGGGGTACTGATTGAGAACGATCAGCCATGATGATCACATTGAATGGCGGTGCTGGCTCGAAGGGCCGAATGGCCTCCTCCTGCAACTATTGTCTATTGTGATCAGGCCTCAGCATTACCCTGTACACCCAATGGAATTGGTGGGGTGCTGGAGACGTGAGGGGCAAGGGCCGGTGGGAGGGTGAGCCGGGGTAATACCTAGAGCGCCTTCAAGGTCGGCTGCAGGAGGCGCCCCCGAGAGAGGAGAGGAGAGGGATGTCGGTTCACGGGAACCGCTCCAGAACCGAGCACGCGGGCCGACCGGACTTTGAACTTTAAACAATGGCGCCAAAAATGGTGGCGCCCGCATTTGTAATATATGCAAAAACATAGAAACATAGAAAATAGGTGCAGGAGTAGGCCATTCGGCCCTTCGAGCCTGCACTGCCATTCAATATGATCATGGCTGATCATCCAACTCAGTATCCCGTACCTGCCTTCTCTCCATAACCCCCTGATCCCTTTAGCCACAAGGGCCACATCTAACTCCCTCTTAAATATAGCCAATGAACTGGCCTCAACTACCTTCTGTGGCAGAGAATTCCACAGATTCACCACTCTGTGTGAAAAAAAACGTTCTCATCACGGTCCTAAAAGACTTCCCCCTTATCCTTAAACTGTGACCCCTTGTTCTGGAATTTGACTGTGCAGTTGCACATGTGACAAATAAAGCACGGTTGTCTATTGAGGAGTTTTGGCCTGCTAGACCCAGAGCTGAGACGATTACTAACACCGGCAGCCCAGCACAGTGGCCAGGGAGTGGCACAGATGAAACATTAAACCAAAGCCCTGAGTGAAGGACAACTGGAACGTTTTCTGTCAGGCTGCTGAATCAGTGGTGTGCAGGAAGGGACTGCAGATGCTGGTTTAAACCGAAGATAGACACAAAAATGTGGATGTGGAGAGGATGTTCCCACTAGTTTTGAGAGTCTAGGACTAGAGGCCATGGTCTCAATTAAAGAATGTTCTTTTCGAAAGGAGATGAGGAGGAATTTCTTTAGTCAGAGGCTGATGAATCTGTGTAATTCTTTGCTGCAGAAGGCAGTGGATATTTTTAAGGCAGAGATAGATTCTTGATTAGAACGGGTGTCAGGGGTTCTGGGGAGAAGGCAGGAGAATGGGGTTAGGAGGGAGAGATAGATCAGCCATGATTGAATGGCAGAGTAGATTTGATGAGCCAAATGGCCTAATTCTGCTCCTATCTCATGATCTAAGATCGTATGACTGGTGTTGATCAATTGAACCTGTGGTCAATGTGTCCCTGCAGTTCCTGCCCACACTGCTGGCCCGGTCGGTGGGTGAGTGCACTGTTTAGCAAAGGGTTTGGTTTCAACGCCAGTCCTTGTCTTAGATGGATTATGACGTATCTCTTATGATCTGAAGCTGTGGAAGGAACTGACGGGGAACGGGACAATGACCAGACTCCTAACAATCTGACAGTGCACCCTGCTGGACAATGTAGCATCTAATGTGAACATGACTGGAGAACGTGGGCAGGTGACGTTTCAGGTCGGGACCCTTCTTCAGAGATGCTGCCCGACCTGCCGAGTTACTCCAGTACTTTGTGTCCTTTGTGTCTAAACCAGCATCTGCGGTTCCTTTGTTTCCCAGTTAAGGAGTCTGCTGTTTCTGGCAATCAAGGCCTTGCTGTGAAGAATGACCTTTGCTAACAGGCTGCTGACTCCTGTGGATCTGTACGGACTGAATTGCTACCGTCTCAGGAAGAAATGCAAGGGGGAGTGAGGTGGAACAGGTGTGTGGGTGACGTGTACATTGGGAGCACCGCTTCCTTGGATGGTCCCAAATCTCCACGTCCTAAACAAAGCTCAATGCACTGTAACTGTTGAATAAATATTCTCACTCTTGTCAATACAGATCTTGAGAAGTTACCCAGCTTCTCGTTGTTTAATAATTCACCTATACCCTGCTACAACGGGATCAATGCTTCATGGCCTGTATTTACTGTCCATTTACTGTCAGGCAATAACTTGAGGCAACGACCTACATTGGTTGGAACAGCATGTTCAACAAGTCATAAATGTTGTTCAAACTGCAGCGGGGGCTTTTTATCAAGACCGTGCAGAGCTGAGAGTGAGCTGCAAATCTACAACTCAACCAACAAGGTTCAGTTGTTGAATCTACTATAATGCCCCCCCCCCCCCCTTGCCCCAACTAGACTCACACGCACCCCCCCCCCCCCCCCCCCCCCCAATTTCTCTTGTTCCCCCTCCTACTGGAATTTAGAAGGATGAGAGGGGATCTTATCGAAACGTATAAGATTATTAAGGGGTTGGGCACGTTAGAGGCAGGAAACATGTTCCCATTGTTGGGGGAGTCCAGAACAAGGGGCCACAGTTTGAGAATAAGGGGTAGGCCATTTAGAGTTGAGATGAGGAAATACTTTTTCAGTCAGAGAGTTGTGAATCTGTGGAATTCTCTGCCTCAGAAGGCAGTGGAGGCCAATTCTCTGAATGCATTCAAGAGAGAGCTAGATAGAGCTCTTAAGGATGGCGGAGTCAGGGGGTATGGGGAGAAGGCAGGAACGGGGTACTGATTGAGAATGATCAGCCATGATCACATTGATTGGCGGTGCGTACAGGCTTGAAGGGCCGAATGGCCTCCTCCTGCACCTATTGTCTATTGTCTACATTCCTTCCTCTGGCTTCACAATTTTCAATTTGAGTTTGAAGAAGAGTCCTAACCCGAAATGTCACCCATCCTTTTCTTTCAGAGATGCTGCCTGTCCCGCTGAGTTACTCCAGCCCTGTGCGTCTGCCTTCAGTGTAAACCAGCGTCTGCAGTTCCTTCCTTCCCAATTTGCAACCTTTCACTGCATCTTTCTCACACCTTTTGTTTGTTTTTTAAATCTCCGGCCTTTGATCCAAACATCTGCACCCACCCAATACTGGCCTTGCTCTGCCCTGGCCCTCTTCTCTTGCAGCCGCTCTCTACCACCCCCACTCCCCCCAATGCATCAGAAGAAGGATCCCAATCTGAAACGTCACCGATCTGTGATCTCCAGAGAGGCTGTGGGTAGGAAGGAACCGCAGATGCTGGTTTAAACCGAAGATAGGCACAAAAAGCTGGAGTAACTCAGCGGGTCAGGCACCCATTCCTTCTCTCCAGAGAAGCTGCCTGTCCCGCTGAGTTACTCCAGCTTTTTGTGTCTATCTCCAGAGAGGCTGCCTGTCCCCCTGAGTTACTCCAGCACTTTGTGTCCTTCTGTGCACAAATCAAGGGGCTGACTCCCAAAAGGCAAAGGCTTTCTTACCGTCGATGGAATTGTCCCAGAAGCACGAACTGGCGGTGTGTAAACCTGCTCCATTCTTCTGCATTATAACACAGGTCACTGAAAATGGGAGGAGAAACATCGTGAAAGGCAGAGACTGTTGCAGTGGCTGGAAATCTGAAATTAAATAATGCTGGAAAAGCTCGTCAGGTCAGGCAACATCTGTGGTACAAATAAAAACCAGGAAGAGGGTGACACGGTGTCGCAGCGGTAGCGTTGCTGCCTCACGGAGCCAGACCCTGGTTCAATCTGTAGGTTAATTGGCCTCTGTATTATTATCCTGAGTGTGTAGACAATAGACAATAGACAATAGGTGCAGGAGTAGGCCATTCAGCCCTTCGAGCCAGCACCGCCATTCAATGCAATCATGGCTGATCACTCTCAATCAGTACCCCGTTCCTGCCTTCTCCCCATACCCCCTCACTCCGCTATCCTTAAGAGCTCTATCCAGCTCTCTCTTGAAAGCATCCAACGAACTGGCCTCCACTGCCTTCTGAGGCAGAGAATTCCACACCTTCACCACCCTCTGACTGAAAAAGTTCTTCCTCATCTCTGTTCTAAATGGCCTACCCCTTATTCTTAAACTGTGGCCCCTTGTTCTGGACTCCCCCAACATTGGGAACATGTTATCTGCCTCTAATGTGTCCAATCCCCTAATTATCTTATATGTTTCAATAAGATCCCCCCTCATCCTTCTAAATTCCAGTGTATACAAGCCCAGTGTAGGATAGAGCTAGTGTATGGAGTGATCGCTAGTCAGCGTAGACTCGGTGGGCCGAAAGGCCTGTTTCCATGCTCTATCTCTGAACTAAACCAAAACCAAACTAATCAAACCCCCCCTCATCAATTATATTTATTGATCAAAGGTCATTGATCTGAACAGCAGAATCCAAAGAGAGGGTTTTCTTGGGTGCTCTGGTTTCCTCCCACACTCCAAAGATGTGCAGGTTTGTAGATTAATTGGTTTTGGGGAAATTTGTAAATTGGCCCTAATGTGTGTCGGATAGTGTTAGTGTGCGGGGATCGCTGGTCGGTGTGGACTCGGTGGGCTGAAGGGCAGGTTTCCGCACTGTATCTCTAAAGTATAAAGGCTGGGCGATAGACACTGAGCAATAATTGCTGTCTGTGTCAGAAATGCTCACAAACTATGAGACGTAAAGAACTCACCGATATATTTGAAGGGTTTGGCCAATTTGGTGAGCTGGTTCAGGCACTGCTCCACCACTGAAGATGTCCACTGGTTCACCTTATTGTGCTGATAGGCGTTTCCTCCAATGGTGTTTTCCACTGCCTGCAATGTTAACCCAGGAGACATCAACAGAATGAAGATGATCATGGAAAAACCTGACTCAGAAATGGAGTCAAAGCCCTCAGAGGATGGTGGGTATATGGAACGAGCTACCACTCGATTAGTACAGGTGTCAGGGATTATGGGGAGTAGGCAGGAGAATGGGGTTGAGAGGGAAAGAAAGATCAGCCATGATTGAATGGCGGAGTAGACTCGATGGGCCGAATGGCCTGATTCTGCTTCTGTCACTTCTGAACTTGTGAAGGAGGTAGCTGAGGCGAAATGTAGAAACAACGAACTGCAGATGCTGGTCAATACATGAAATGACACAAAGTGCTGGAGTAACTCAGCAGGTCAGGCAGCATCTCTGGAAAATATGGATAGGTGACGTTTTCGGTCAAGACCCATTAGACAGATTGTGGGTGGGGAGAGGGGAGAGGGGAGAGGGGAGAGGGGAGCAGGGATAATGCTGGAAGAGAGGAGGAGCTGGATAGGTGACATTTCACGTTGAGACCCTTCTTCAGACGGTACTAAAGCAACATTGAACAGAGATTTTGACAGATAAATGCAGAGGAAAGGGTTAGGCGTCTGTGGGCCAAACGTGGGCAGGTGGGACTAGTGGAGATGGGACATGTTGGTCAGCATGGGATGGGTAGGCCGAAGGGCCTGTTTCCGTGCTGCATGACTCCATGATTCAACGGCACTCACTTCTTTAATGACGGTGCTCACATCATCCACGACAAATGCAACCTGCAAGACAGGAATGGAATTGGTCACTACCATGCATGTTTAACATGTCTGGAGTCAATGCAATCCCGGCGTCTAATGCCGTGGCACCTCCCAAGGTAACCCATGACCAGAGGGGGAGGGGGAGGGGGAGGGGGGGAGGGGTGGAAGCGTGGAAGCTGTTCGCTCGCCTCGAGTGTGTGATGACATTGGGCAGCAGCCGAGCAGACTGAACACAGGGAGAGCTCGGTCCAGCAGCAGCAAGGTCCAAGTCTACTGGAGATCTAGCTAGCTTTGCTGTGCAGACCTAGAGTACGTGCATGTACGCACACACATGTACTAATACACACACTCACACTATAACACACACATGTACTAATACACACACTCACACTATAACACATACACACGTACTAATACACACTTGCACTATAACACACATACTAATACACACACACACCATAACACACACACATACTAATACACACATGCACTACTACACACTTGTACTATAACACACACACGTTCTAATACACGCACACTCGCACTATGACACACACATGCTAATCCACACACGCTAATAAACACGGCTGTAGATGGAGGACGCGCTGCCGAGACTGGGGGGGGGGGGGAGGGAAGAGGGAATATATTGAATACTTTTGTAACATTGTCGGCGCCCTTTATGTCGAGACTTTTGCATACTTGTCCTGTACTACCACACACAGGTGTACTACTATACACAGGTGTACTACCACACACAGGTGTACTACCACACACAGGTGTACAACCACACACAGGTGTACTACCACACACAGGTGTACTACTACACACAGGTGTACTACCACACACAGGTGTACTACCACACACAGGTGTACTACCACACACAGGTGTACTACCACACACAGGTGTACTACCACACACAGGTGTACTACTACATACAGGTGTACTACCACACACAGGTGCACTACCACACACAGGTGTACTACTACATACAGGTGTACTACTAAGCACACACATACATATACACACTAAGGCACACAAACATACATGCACTACTACACACACACTACTACACACACACACACACTACTACACACACAGATATATTTTTACCACCTAAACACCATGAACACACACATAATCCTGTATACACTTTCTTCCCCTCCCTCACTCCCCCAGTCTCCCACCGTCTGCCCCCTTTACAAACTGCTCCCCTCCCCCTCCCCCTACACTTGCCATCCTCGTGGATAACCTGACCTCCCTCTCCTGGTTCCCACCCACCCGGCCCCAACCTCTCCAAGGACTCGCGGGCATGGACGTTATACCGTGAGAGGGGCAGGTGATTGCCCCCCTTGTCTGGCCGTCTACTTGACCCACTAATGGCCATCTTGGCCGGGCCCAGCGGCAAACTGACCAGGAGCGCGGCCCACGTTGTTGCAGCAGCAGTCCAGTGACCTGGACCAACGCGGGTCCCAATCCCAGCCCCGCAAACACAGGCGGGTGAAACAATGAGCTGGGATTAATTGTGTGGCGGCCACAACACTGCTCTCACTCTCCCTCTCTCCCTGCCTCCCATTCCGGCCCGACCCTGCCCCACTCGTGCCTTTGGCCGGTTGAGAGTGAGTTGCCCTGAATCCCAGTGTCGCGGTGTGGAGAGGCCGGTACCAGGCAATCGTTCCCCCAATGTCCCGCTCAGGGTTTAGACAGGAACCAGAGCAACATGCACCCAAGACCCACTCTCCTCCCCAATGCACACGCGTCGCTTTTGAAGCTGGGGCGAGTTTCTCAAAAAGTACAAAGAAGAGTTTAATTGCAGTTCGGCAGTTACCTCCTCCGCCTGCTGAAACTCATCCATGGCCGCTCCTCGCAGTCCCGCTGTTACCACAACAAAGCGAGTCGCCAAGGAGCCGCACACAGCAGGCTGGGCCGGGGACAGGGGGACAGCGACAGGGACAGGGACAGGGACAGGGACAGGGACAGGGACAGGGGGACAGCGACAGGGACAGGACAGGGACAGGCACGGGTCAACACATCCCTTCCTGCAAACCGACCCGCTTCACTCATCCACGTCTCGGGGCGCTTACCTGCTGCAACTCACAATCACACACACTCACACTCACGCATACTCACACCCACACTCACACATTCACACACACTCACACATACTCACACTCACACACACACTCCCGCACACTCACACACATTCACACACACTCCCGCACAGTCACACACACTCACACAACCCCATACCCACACTCATACCCACACATCCTCACTCACATACCCACACATACACACACTTACACCCACACCACACACACTCGCTCATTCACACTCATACTCACACTCACGCACACTCATACACCTACACCACACACACTCATACACCCACACACACTCTCATACTCACACTTACACCGACACCCACACACACTCGCTCATTCACACACTCATACTCGCACTCACACTCACACACACTCACTCTCACACACAAACACTCACTCACCTCCACACACACACACACACACACACACACAAAGTGCTGGAGGAACTCAGCACGTCCTACATGTGGTCTATATGTTCTAAGTCATGAACCTCTCAGTGTAACAAACTGACTTGTACTTAATTGGATTCCGTTTTAACGCGACTGGATGCGGAATAAAGACATCTTTCAATGAAATAGACACGAAAAGCTGGAGTAACTCAGTGGGTCAGACAGTATATCTGGAGAGAAGGAATAGGTGACGTTTTGTGTCTGACCCGTTGAGATTACTCCAGCTTGTTGTGTTTTTCTCCGGTTTAAACCAGCACCTGCAGTTCCTTCCAACACGTGCCTTTCCATGAAGCAGCGCCATTCAGCAAATTAATTGGAAACTCTCGGGCTATCTTTAACCAAACTTTACTGGACTTTATCATGTATCTGTACACTGTGGACGGCTCGATTGTAATCGGATATAGTCTTTCCGCTGACTGGTCAGCAGGTCACAAAAAAAGCTTTTCACTGTACCTCGGTACACGTGACAATAAACTATAAACGAAACTAATGACAGCGGTAGAGTTGCTGCCTTACTGCGCCAGAGACATGGGTTCGATCCTCACCACGGGTGCTGTCTGTACGGAGTTTGTACGTTCCCCCCCCCCGTGACCTGCGTGGGTTTTCCTCCGGGTGCTCCGGTTTCCTCCACACCCCAGAGACGTCCAGAATTGTAGGCTAATTGGCCTGGTGTAATTGTAAATTGGCCCTAGTGTGTGTAGGATAGTGTATCTCTAAACTAAACTAAACCTAAAATCAGTCTGAAGAAGGGTCTCGACCCGAAACGTCACCCATTCCTTCTCTCCTGAGATGCTGCCTGTCCCGCTGAGTTACTCCAGCATTTTGTGAATAAAAACCTAAAATCAGAAATCGGTATTCAAATGAGTTGTAATTGAATGCATAATAAGGGGCCATCACAAAGATCTGATGACTACGATTCACCTCACAAAACGCCGATTGTTTCAATTGTGTAGGTGGTAGTGATTGAGAGAGAGAGAGAGAGAGAGAGAGAGAGAGAGAGTGTTTCTGAGACCACCTTTGACATCTGATTAGTTTGTTTCCTTCGGCCTAAAATGGCCAAACTAGCCTCTGGTTTCTTTAATTCCAAGTGTGCGTCCGATTCCAACGAATGCAAAGCCAAGGACTCCTCAACGTGGTCCCAGATTCGGACAGAAAATATCCCCAACGATTTCACGGGCAGTGTCTGCGACAACGCCTCGCCTCTCTCGAGAACACCCCTGACAAGCACAACCTACACTGAGCTCATTAGCAGCTTTCCAGCGGCGGCCCTGCTCGGCGTCTGCTTAATTATCCTGCTTTTGATCGGTTTCTTGAATCTCAAGAGAAGCACAATGCACTCCAGGTTGAAGGTGAGTTAGAGGATGCATCGTACTCGTCGTTTTCTCCGGGTGCACCCGTTTCAATAGACAATAGACAATAAACGCAGGAGGAGGCCATTCGGCCCTTCGAGCCAGCACCGCCATTCAATGTGATCATGGCTGATCATTCTCAACCAGTACCCCCGTTCCTGCCTTCTCCCCATACCCCCTGACTCCGCTATCCTTAAGAGCTCTATCTAGCTCTCTCTTAAATGTATTCAGAGAATTGGCCTCCACTGCCTTCTGAGGCAGAGAATTCCACAGATTCACAACTCTCTGACTGAAAAACTTTTTCCTCATCTCCGTTCTAAATGGCCTACCCCTTATTCTTAAACTGTGGCCCCTTGTTTTGGACTCCCCCAACATTGGGAACATGTTTCCTGCCTCTAACGTGTCCAACCCCTTAATAATCTTATACGTTTCGATAAGATTCTCTCTCATCCTTCTAAATTCCAGTGTATACAAGCCTAGTCGCTCCAGTCTTTCAACATATGACAGCCCCGCCATTCCGGGGATTAACCTAGTGAACCTACGCTGCACGCCCTCAATAGCAGGTTTCATCCCAGGGAGAGAGGTGTAGAGAGAGAAATAATGTTTGGAGAGGAGGAGTGGAGAGAGAGAGAGAGGGGGAGTGGGGAGAGAAGGCAAGGCGTATATTGAGAGAAGGAGTAAATAATTGGGCTCTTCCGAGAGAATGTCTGTAGTATGTGGAAATAAGTCATGTTGTGGTGTGCTGGGGAACGCAAAAGGTAGATGTGTAACAATTTTGCGTGTAGGAGGAAAATGGCTAAACCCAGGCGGTGACAGGGAGAACGTGCAAACTCCACACAGACAGCACCCGAGGTCAGGATCGAACCCCGTCTGACGCTGTGAGGATCTGATAGCTTCCTTCTGTTCCTGGCATAAGACAAAACATAAGACAGACACAAAATGCTGGAGTAACTCAGCGGGACAGTCAGCATCTCTGGAGAGAAGGTGTGGGTGACGTTTCGAGAAAGTCGAAAGTCGAGACTTTTCATCGGACTTGAGACTTCAAGGAACTGCAGAAGACATGTTCTCCACAGATGCTGCCCGACCCGTCGCTTCTTCTTGCGTTTGAGGCAGCAGAAGTTATGAAGCTGCTTCTGTTTCTGCTTCTGTCTCTGTTTGTTGTCGTTCGCCTGACTGACAATAGACAATAGGTGCAGGAGGAGGCCATTCGGCCCTTCGAGCCAGCACCGCCATACAATGTGATCATGGCTGATCATTCTCAATCAGTACCCCGTTCCTGCCTTCTCCCCATACCTCCTGACTCCGCTATCCTTAAGAGCTCTATCTAGCTCTTTCTTGAATGTATTCAGAGAATTGGCCTCCACTGCCTTCTGAGGCAGAGAATTCCACAGATTCACAACTCTCTGACTGAAAAGGTTTTTCCTCATTTCCGTTCTAAATGGCCTACCCCTTATTCTTAAACTGTGGCCCCTGGTTCTGGACTCCCCCAACATTGGGAACATGTTTCCTGCCTCTAACGTGTCCAACCCCTTAATAATCGTATACGTTTCGATAAGATCTCCTCTCATCCTTCTAAATTCCAGTGTATACAAGCCTAGTCGCTCCAGTCTTTCAACATATGACAGTCCCACCATTCCGGGAGGTCAGTTGACTGAGGTCAGTTGACGGGATCACCACGGGGAGGTCGACAACATGAGCACTGAGTCACTCACTGAGGGAGAGCGTGAAGCTTTGTTTTGCAAAGGGGAGATACAGAGTGCGGAATAGAGACTTCAATCTGACCCGAAACATCACCCATTCATTCCCTCCACAGTTGCTGCCTCTGACCCGCTGAATTACTCCAGCACTTTGTATCTATCGTCGGTGTAAACCAGCATCTGCAGTTCCTTCCTACACAGAAACAAAACAATCAGATCCACACAGAGCAGCGGCCTCTGATCCGGCACATGTCAGCTGCACAATTGATGATCCCAGCCTGCGCTTGCCCCCCACCCCCTCACGAACCCAGTCCCACCTCCCCATCCCCATCCTCCCCCCCACCCCCCTAACTGACCCAGTCCCACCCACTCCACCCCCGCCTCTCCCCACCCCTCACTAACCCAGTCCCACCTCCCCATCCCCATCCTCCCCCCCACCCCCCTAACTGACCCAGTCCCACCCACTCCACCCCCGCCTCTCCCCACCCCCTCACTAACCCAGTCCCATCCCCCCCGCCTCTCCCCACCCCCTCACGAACCCAGTCCCAACCCCCCCCCCCGCCTCTCCCCACCCCCTCACTAACCCAGTCCCACCCCCCGCCTCTCCCCACCCCCTCACTAACCCAGTCCCACCCACCCCCCCCCGCCTCACCCCACCCCCTCACTAACCCAGTCCCAACCCCCCCTCTCCCCACCCCCTCACTAACCCAGTCCCACCCCCCCCTCTCCCCACCCCCTCACTAACACAGTCCCACCCCCCCCCCGCCTCTCCCCACCCCCTCACTAACCCAGTCCCATCCCCCCCCCCGCCTCTCCCCACCCCCTCACTAACCCAGTCCCACCCCCCCCCGCCTCTCCCCACCCCCTCACTAACCCAGTCCCACCCCCCCGCCTCTCCCCACCCCCTCACTAACCCAGTCCCACCCCCCCCCTCTCCCCACCCCCTCACTAACCCAGACCCACCCCCCCCCCCGCCTCTCCCCACCCCCTCACTAACCCAGTCCCACCCCCCCCGCCTCTCCCCACCCCCTCACTAACCCAGTCCCACCCCCCCGCCTCTCCCCACCCCCTCACTAACCCAGTCCCACCCCCCCCCCTCTCCCCACCCCCTCACTAACCCAGTCCCACCTCCCCCTCCCCCCCCCCGCCTCTCCCCACCCCCTCACTAACCCAGTCCCACCCCCCCCTCTCCCCACCCCCTCACTAACCCAGTCCCACCCCCCCCCCGCCTCTCCCCACCCCCTCACTAACCCAGACCCACCTCCCTCCCCTCACCCTTTCCCCGGCCAGGAGACTCCCGCTGGGCAGGGGTCTTTCCCGCCGAGGGGCAGATGAGGTGGGGTCGCCTCATGCATGAACGAGAGCCGCTGGAATGCAGACAGGGACTCGAACAACTTCCCCCAGAGTTAACCCCTTCAGGATAGACACAAAATGCTGGAGTAATTCAGCGCGTCAGGCAGCATCTCTGGAGAGGAGTGGGTGGCGTGTCGGGTCGAGACCGTTCTTCAGACTGAGAGTCAGGGACAGTGGAGATAGATATGTTGAAAGACTGAAAGGCTTGTATACACTGGAATTTAGAAGGATGAGAGGGATCTTATCGAAACGTATAAGATTATTAAGGGGTTGGACACGTTAGAGGCAGGAAACATGTTCCCAATGTTGGGGGAGTCCAGAACAAGGGCCACAGTTTAAGAATAAGGGTAGGCCATTTAGAACGGAGATGAGGAAAAACTTTTTCAGTCAGAGAGTTGTGAATCTGTGGAATTCTCTGCCTCAGAAGGCAGTGGAGGCCAATTCTCTGAATGCATTCAAGAGAGAGCTAGATAGAGCTCTTAAGGATAGCGGAGTCAGGGAGAAGGCAGGAACGGGGTACTGATTGAGAATGATCAGCCATGATCACATTGAATAGCGGTGCTGGCTCGAGGGCCGAATGGCCTCCTCCTGCACCTATTGTCTATAGATACAACTTGCACACAATGTTGTTCCATTTACTGTGAACGGCGTGATTGTATTCATGTATTTTCTTTGACTGGACAGCATGCAAACAAACGTTTTTTCACCTCGGTACACGTGATAAACCCAACGAAACTAGACCTGGCGGTAGAGCTGCTGCCTCACAGCGCCAGAGTCCCTGTTCGATCCCGGCCACGGGTACTGTCTGTACGGAGTTTGTACGTTCTCCCTGTGACCGCGTGGGGTTTTCTACGGGTGCTCCGGTTTCCACCCACACTCCAAATGACGAAACGAACATGTTCGTAGGTTAATTGGCTTCGGTAAAATTGTAAATTGTTCCTAGTGCGTGTAGGGTGGTGTAAATGTGCGGGGTCGGCGCGGACTCGATGGGCCGAAGGTCCGCTGTATCTCCAATCTAAACTAAACTAAAAATCACCCTACAATGCGATACGATAGAACTTTATTTATCACAGAAGGGAAATAGTTCCGCCAACAGCCAACAGCCATGAAACACAAGATACATGAAACATTAAATTAAAGTCCAGGACTGGGGATGTGCAAAGATTGAGGCGTGGTGGTGGGGGGTGGTGGGTGGGTGGGGGGTGGGGGGGGGGGGGGGGGGGGGGGGTGGGGGTGGGGTGGGGGAGGGAGTCAGTCTACCCCACGACAGAAGGGGAGGGGGGAGTTGCACAGTTGATGGTGTTAACATGGTTGAAGGGTCTCGACCCGAAACATCACCCATTCATTCTCTCCATAGTTGCTGCCTCTGACCGATGGTTAAAGGGCTTGTTTATCGGCTGGACTGGTTTCTCCACCTGAGCCCTGCAGTCTGACTGCCTTCCTGGCCTGGAGAGATGGCTTGGGGTGGGTGAGGGAGGAGGGGGGGTGGAGGAGCGGCAAGGGAAACAAAGAGCCTCCTTAATCTCATGCCGCTCCAGTGTCACAGGATATTCTTCTCCACTGGCGACGCTTCATTGAGCCGGCAGGCGGTTGTCAGAAATCACTGAAGGAAATAGGACAAGGAAAGTCACAGCGAAGAGAGAGAGAGGGTGGTTTCGCCAGCCCCAGTTACCGGGAAAGAGGCCAAACTGCAGATGCTGATTTCAACCAGAGATAGACACAAAAATGCTGGAGTAACTCAGCGGGACAGGCAGCATCTCTGGAGTAAAGGAATGGGTGACCTTTCCTAAGGCAATAGACAATAGGTGCAGAGTAGGCCATTCGGCCCTTCGAGACAGCACCTCCATTCAGATTTAGATTTAGAGATACAGCGCAGAAACAGGCCCTTCGGCCCACCGGGTCCGCGCCGCCCAGCGATCCCCGCACACTAACACTATCCTACACCCACTAGGGACAATTTTTACATTTGCCCAGCCAATTAACCTACATACCTGCACGTCTTTGGAGTGTGGGAGGAAACCGAAGATCTCGGAGAAAACCCACGCAGGTCACGGGGAGAACGTACAAACTCCGTACAGACGGCGCCCGTAGTCAGGATCGAACCCGAGTCTCCGGCGCTGCATTCGCTGTAAGGCAGCAACTCTACCGCTGTGCCGCCCGTCAATGTGGCGGTCGCTAAGAATGGAACTCTATCTAAGACCCAGTCTGAAATAGGGTCCCGATCCGAAACATCATCCCCACCCTTTTCCCCCTAGAGACGTTGCCTGCCCCACTGAGTTACTCCAGCACACAGTGCCCATCCACAGTTCCACACACTCTGCAGGAAGGATTTACGAGGATGTTGCCAGGACTCGAGGGTCTGAGCTACAGGGAGGGGTTGAGCAGGCTGGTCTCTATTCCTTGGAGCGCAATGGGATGAGAAGTGGTTTATAAAACCATGTGAGGAATAGATCGGGTAGACGCACAGTCTCTTGCCCAGAGTTGGGGAATCGAGAACCAGAGGACATTGGTTTAAGGTGGGAGGGGGGGGATATGAAAATCTGAGGGATAACTGTTTCACACAAAGGGTGGTGGGTGTATGGAACGAGCTGCCGGTGGAGGTAGTTGAGGCTGGTACTATCGCAACGTTTAAGAAACATTTAGACAAGAATATGGATAGGACAGGTTTAGAGGATACGGGCCAAACGCAGGCAGGTGGGACTAGTGTAGATGGGACATGTTGGCCGGTGTGAGCAAGTTGGGCCGGATGTCTTGTTTCCGTGCTGTAAGGCTCTAGGACTCTATGACATTGTTTATTTTGAGATCACACCTTCCTTCCCTCGCCAACAATGGACCGACCAAGTACCTGAGGTCATTTGTGACCGGCCCTGATCGGGGTCCAGGTGTTTTCTCGCCTCCAGCTCGTCACCTCCCCCCTCCTCCCCCTCCCTCTACTTTCAGTCTGAAGAAGGGACACATCCTTTCACCACAAACGCTTAAACATACACGCTCGCTCACCCTTAAACATGCACGCAGTGCCCGCTCATATATATATTATGCATCGACACATCTATACACTAAAACTCTCGTTTGTTATCTTGTTTGTGACTGAACTTCAGCCAAAACGGTACACGATAGCGCGACAATTTTAGGCCCACCTTACTCACCATCGTCACTTTAGTGATAATGCAAGTAGTTTTTATTGAAATCGGTGTTATATTTTTAAAGTTATTCACATTTTAAGTTTAAAGGGAGGGGAGGGAGAGGGGAGGAGGGAGGGGAAGGGGGGAGAGGGGAGGGGGGTGAGGAGAGAGGGGAGGAGGGGGTGAGGAGAGAGGAGAGGGGGGTGAGGAGAGAGGGGAGGGGGGTGAGGAGAGAGGGGAGGGGGGGGTGAGGAGAGAGGGGAGGGGGGGGGTGAGGAGAGAGGGGAGGGGGGGTGAGGAGAGAGGGGAAGGGGGGGGGGGGTTGAGGAGAGAGGGAGGGGGAAGGACAGGGTGCTGCACCAATGCAGGAGAGGTTTGGGCCCAACGGGGCCACTTGGTCTAGTATATATATGCATGAAGCTACACACAAAAGTGCTGGAGTAACTCAGCGTGTCAGGCACCGTCTCCGCGTCCTTTTTCTCCAGAGATGCTGCCTGATCCGCTGAGTTACTCCAGCACTTTGTGTCTATCTTTGGTATAAAGCAGCGCCTTCAGTTCTTGATGACGGTGCTTTTCAGAGGCTCTGTGGCCTCATTCAGGAAGATGGACACAAAATGCTGGAGTAACTCAGCGGGTCAGACAGCATCTCTGGAAAGGACGGGTGACGTTTCGGATCGAGACCCTTCTTCAGACTGAGAGTCAGGGGAGAGGGCAGTGAGATTATGGAAGGGAACAAAGGAAAGAGGACAGAGGGATGGAAGGGTTTATTCACAAAATGCTGGAGTAACTCAGCAGGTCAGGCAGCATCTCGGGAGAGAAGGAATGGGTGACGTTTCGGGTCGAGACCCTTCTTCAGATGAAGGGTGATGGGCTGGAATTCCTCACCCAGTCATTCAGGGGCAGGGGAGGGCTTGGTGAGCGTGTGCTGTCTGGACGTGTTTATACAGTTGGTGTGGCATGAGTTCTTTCTGCCAGTCCCCACCTGCACTGTCACACATGTCCTTTCCAATTAGCCTAACGTTTCCAACTGTATGTGTGTGTTCATGTGGTTGTAATGTGTGTGCATTCATCCTTACAGCTGTGCACACAATCTGTCCCAACGCACTTGAGATGCACAGAACCAAGCAACGAAAAGCCGCTCACCTCACCCACATCCCACACCGCATCTTCAACCCCCACTCCCTCCCCTCCACCTCCAGTATGGACCTCCCACAACCCTCACATCACACCCCCTCCCCAACCAGGGCTACCGCAACCCCTCCAACACACAACCCCCCACCAGGGCTACCCTACCCCCTCCCAACACACAACCACCCCCCCCAACCAGGGCTACCGCAACCCCCCCAACACACAACCCCCCCCCCCCCACCTGGCTACCCTACCCCCTCCCAACACACAACCCCCCCCCCCACCAGGGCTACCCCACCCCTCCCAACACACAACCTCACCCCCCCCCCCCCCAACAAGGCTACTGTGCCTCTCCCAACACACAACCTCTCCCACACCCCCTCCCCACCAGGCTACCCCCCCCCCTCCCAACAACACAACCTCACCCCCCCCCCCACCTGGGCTACCCCACCCCTCCCAACACACAATCCACCCCCCACCACCAGGGCTACCCCCAACCCCCCCAACACACAACCTCACCCACACCCCCCCACCCCCGGGACTGGTTCACAGAGAGAACATAAAACAACACATTGTGCAGGAAGGAACTGCAGATGTTGGTTTAAACCGAAGATAGACACAAAATGCTGGAGTAACTCAGCGGGTCAGGCAGCATCTCTGGAGAGAAGGAATGGGCGACGTTTCAGGCCGAGACCCTTCGAACAGATGCGCAGACTGAGCGATCGTTGAGTTACTCCAGCATTTATCTTCTTTATCCAAACTAACCTAAACTAATCTAAAATAAACTAAACTAGTCTGAAGAAGGGTCTTTTTTCCCCATCTTTATTCCGTTTTCCCCAGAGATGCTGCCTGACCCACTGAGTTACTCCAAACTGTTTAAGTTTAGTTTAGTGAGGTAAAACTTTTTCAGTCAGAGAGTTGTGAATCTGTGGAATTCTCTGCCTCAGAAGGCAGTGGAGGCCAATTCTCTGAATGCATTCAGAGAGAGCTAGATAGAGCTCTTAAGGATAGCGGAGTCAGGGGGTATGGGGAGAAGGCAGGAACGGGGTACTGATTGAGAATGATCAGCCATGATCACATTGAATGGCGGTGCTGGCTCGAAGGGCCGAATGGCCTCCTCCTGCACCTATTGTCTGTTGTGTAGTTTAGTTTAAGAAGATAGACACAAAATGCTGGAGCAACTCAGCGGGTCAGGATGAATTTAAAAGAGAGTTCGATAGAGTTCTAGGAGGGGGGGGGGATATGGGGAGAAGGCAGGAACAGGTTACTGAATGTGGATGATCAGCCATGATCACATTGAATGGCGGTGCTGCTCGAAGGGCCAAATGGCCTTCTCCTGCACCTATTCTATCTCTGGAGATGAGGGGTAGGTGAAGTTTCGGGTCGAGACCCTTCTTCGGGCATAATTCAGTTGGATAACGATGAAGGAGAGAGTCACACGGTTTAATGTTGTTGTTCTTCTCTTAGACGCTCTGTAAGAAGTTCACGGATCTCAGGCGGGGGTTGTTGCATGTGGCGACTGTGCCAAGGCTGTGTCAGAGAGAGACGCCGACAGCTTGTGCAGAGAGATACTTGCCCAGGAGAAGCTGGCCAAGAGACTGCGGACGGTGGAAGGCAAGCTGATGGCGGTGGAAGACATCGTAGTTTATGTCCTCGACCAGCTGAGCTCACAACGGTCCCCCCAGCCTCCTGCCCCCTCACTACACTGCAAGTACACCTGCTGCCAGTGCCGGGACCTCTCCAACACTGGCTCCCCCTTCACAGAGTACGGGCCAGAGAATCCAGTGCAACGCACGACTGTGCGGAGACGGGAATATTAACTCCCTACCCCCCACCCCCCCCCCCCCCCCCATCCTCCTCCCACCAACCTCCTCCCAACCCCCCACGTTTTTTCTTAACATTGTTCCAAAGAGAATAAAATGTGAACAAACAAAAAAAAGACTCGCTGCCTGATTTCTGCTGAAGGCCGCGGGAGTTTTTGTTTCGTTCATAAGAAATGGATCGGCCCGGGTTTTGCTGCCACGCTGCGTTTAACAACAAAAAAAGTGTCAATAATAAAGCCAAAAGCTCCTAAACGACAGGAGCAGAACTAGGCCATTGGGCCCATCAAGTATACTCCGCCATTCAATCATGATAGATTGAATGGCGGAATAGACTTGATGGGCCGAATGGTCTAATTCTGCTCCTATCATTTATGACCTTAAGGATGGACAAAGGCCGGAGATGAAAGGGTGACGAGGTTTAGGTTCATTATTGTCACAATAGACAATAGGTGCAGGAGGAGGCCATTCGGCCTTTCGAGCCAGGACCGCCATTCAATGTGATCATGGCTGATCATTCTCAATCAGTACCCCATTCCTGCCTTCTCCCCATACCCCCTGACTCCGCTATCCTTAACAGCTCTATCCAGCTCTCTCTTGGATGCATTCAGAGAATTGGCCTCCACTGCCTTCTGAGGCAGAGAATTCCACAGATTCACAACTCTCTGACTGAAAAAGTTTTTCCTCATCTCCGTTCTAAATGGCCTACCCCTTATTCTTAAACTGTGGCACCTTGTTCTGGGACTCCCCCAACATTGGGAACATGTTTCCTGCCTCTAACGTGTCCAACCCCTTAATAATCTTATACTTTTCGATAAGATCCCCTCTCATCCTTCTAAATTCCAGTGTATACAAGCATAGTCGCTCCAGTCCTTCAACATACGACAGTCCCGCCATTCCAGAATTAACCTAGTAAACCTACGCTGCACGCCCTCAATGGCAAGAATATCCTTCCTCAAATTTGGAGACCAAAACTGCACACAGTACTCCAGGTGCGGTCTCACTAGGGCCCTGTACAACTGCAGAAGGACCTCTTTGCTCCTATACTCAACTCCTCTTGTTATGAAGGCCAACATTCCATTGGCTTTCTTCACTGCCTGCTGTACCTGCATGCTTCCTTTCAGTGACTGATGCACTAGGACACCCAGATCTCGTTGTACGTCCCCTGTCTAACTTGACACCATTCAGATAATACTCTGCCATCCTATTCTTACCACCAAAGTGGATAACCTCACACTTATCCACATTAAACTGCATCTGCCATGCATCCGCCCACTCACACAACCTGACCAAGTCACCCTGCAACCTCATAGCATCTTCCTCACAGTTCACACTGCCATCTAGCTTTGTATCATCTGCAAATTTGCTAATGGTACTTTTAATCCCTTCATCCAAGTCATTAATGTATATTGTAAATAGCTGGGGCCCCAGCACCGAGCCTTGTGGTACCCCACTAGTCACTGCCTGCCATTCTGAAAGGGACCTATTTATCCCCACTCTTTGCTTTCTGTCTGTCAACCAATTTTCTATCCATGTCAGTACCCTACCTCCAATACCATGTGCTCTAATTTTGCCCACTAATCTCCTATGTGGAACCTTGTCAAAGGCTTTCTGAAAGACAAGGTACACCACATCCACCGGCTCTCCCCTGTCAATTTTACCGAATGGTCACAAAAGAGAACAAAGGGAGACAAAGGAGTCAGTGAAGGAGAGGAGAGAAACGTGAAGCCAGAGGGAGGGACTGAGGTGGAAAAAACTGTCCTTGGTAACGTGAATGTAATCACCAGGCCCAGCAGTGCTCTCTGAGTGCAGGCTGCGAGTGTAACCTCATGAGATGTCCATGGCGTGAGATGCGGTCACACAGCACCGGCTTATCAGCGACATTTACATCAGATACATGCTAACCGTGTCTGAAAATTACTGCCTTGCTGGGAGAGCTGCAATAAAATGACCCCCCTCTCCCCGCACACTCTCTCACACACACACACACACTGACACACACACTCACACACACACACACTCTCTCTCTCTCACACACACACACACACACACACTGACACACACACTCACACACACACAACACTCTCTCTCTCACACACACACACACACAGTAATACACACACACACACTCACACACACAGTAATACACAACACACACACTCACACACACTAATACACACACACACCCCACACACACACACACTCACACACACACAGTAATACACACACACACACTCACACTCACACACACACAGTAATACACACACACACACACACACTCACACACACACAGTAATACACACACACACACACACACTCACACACACACCACACACACACACACACACACACACACACACACACACACACACCCCACACACACTCTCTCACACACACACACACACTCACACACACACACACACACACACACACACACACACACACACACACACACACTCACACACACACACACACACACACACACCCCACACACACTCTCTCACACACACACACACACT